>NC_044905.1:40749696-40858512 GCF_001633185.2 Quercus lobata | reverse complement strand
GTGTCACCACTTGCAGAAACAGGGGGACTTGCAGCCTTTTGCTCTGGACGAAGGTCAGCAACTTGAACAGGTCTCACAATTCCTTCCGGAATAACAGGCTCAGAACCTGCAAAGCCTGCATCAATATTCAAAAAAGAATAGAAGAAAAGAAAAGAAAAGAAAAAGAAGAACAGATTTAGTCTTAAAAAAAAAAAAAAAGGAGAAAAAGAAGAACAAACCGGTTCCAGCTTCTTAGGGCAGAGCCTCTTCTTCCTGATCTCCTGACTTCCCCGAAGATTCTGGGAAGGAACATAAGGCAAGTTGAAGAAAAGGTGAAGGACCAATGGCAAAGTGGCTAAAAGAAGGGATAGATGCAGGGGGCTTCGCCATATAAAAAAAAAAGGAAAGGAAGAAAAGGAAACACGGTGGAAGTAGCTTGCACTCACCTTCTGAACTTTCTGATTCTAAAGAAGAAGCAACACTGGGAGCAGATTTCTCACTGGTTTGACCTAAAAGGAAAAGGAAAAGGAGGAACTCAAGAAAAACTGGAAAAGAAGATGGAATATAGCGTTATTCCAAGGAAACAAGGTTTACCTGTTTGTTTGGATAAAGGAGTGTCTCCCAAAGCACCTTTATCTGACAAGGACTGAGGAAACACAGTCCTAATAGGACTAGGAGTACGCTCAAGATGGGGACTTTGAGATAACGGGATCCTAGAAGCTTTGGGATCCTGAGAATCTTGGGAACCTTGCACTGGTTGCCCAGTTTCCTCAGCTGGGTCATCAGTAGAGGGCTCCTCCCCCATAACAGGAAAAACAACAGAAAGAGCTGTGATAGTTTCCTCCCTCAGAGCCTTGTCAGTCATAGGAGGGGATACCTCCACCTAAAGGAAGAAGAAGAGGAAAAGGCAGTGTCAAAAAAAAAAGAGAAAAAACACAACAGCAGGAAATGCAGACAACACAATGACAGAACAAAAGGGAAAGAACAAAAGAAAAAGGGGAACACACATACCACGTCGTCTCCAGAAGATTGGCTCCTACCCTTCTTGTGATCAGACTTGCGCTTGGACTGCAAAGGGAATCACCACTCGTCAGCAAAATAGAAACAAGTGCAGCAAGGTAAAAAAAAAAAAAAAGAGAAGAAGGAAAGAAGTCTTGCCCTTCTCTCTCTCTCTACAGATTCTCTGGAAGTCTTTTGCTTACTACGAGTACGCCCAGAGGGTCCTAAAGGAGGCTGGGATACCAAACCAGAGGATCCTAAAGAACCATGGACTGAGGCAGTCACAGGAACCTGGGGAAAAGAAGGCTCTACCTTAGTCTTCTTCCGGGTCCTTGAAACCAAAGGTTCCCTGACATCCTTGCCTTCCTGAGATGCCAAGTGTGCTTGAGATTTCCCCGTTTTCCTTCTTTTCGCCTCAGAGCCTATCTCCACACCTCCTGTACTTTCGCCAACATCAGCAGCTTTCATTTTCTTCGGCTTGACATCCTTACCTTTACTCGGAGCAGTGGCAGCACTTATTGTCTCTGTTGCACCCCTTTTTATGGGCACCCCAGAGGAAGCACCAATGATGAGGCTATCACCTAGCCAGGTCTCAGGAAAATCCTGTCCATAAACCACCCAACCTCCCCTGGAGGCATGCCACTCTGCAAACCCAGTCTTGCTACTTGCAGCAGCAGAAACAATCCCAGCAGTAGGAAGGGATAAACGCCTATTGGATGACGGAGCAGAAACAATGCTAGGATTCGGGACATCCCGAACTGTGCCAGTGCCAACATAATCAACAAAGGACTTTTGCACTCTCCTCCAATAACTCGTATAGCCACTAGAAGCAAAGACTCCTCTTTGGGAGTTGGGCACTGCAAATTGGGGGCTCCTCCGCGACCAATAAGAAAAGGCCTGCAGCCTCAAGAAAGGATCCAATGAAGGAAGGGATGGCACCACATCCTTAAAAACTGGAGGAATGTCCTGATCAAAACCAAATTGTCGGAGCACCCGGTGTGCTGAATAATGAGTATATTTCGGACCACTTGAAGAAGGCACAGGAAGCCAGGAAGGGCTAATGCAGGCAAGATAAGCCAGACTGCCCTCATCACCACGGCGCAAGTCAAAGGCATTACCTGTGGAAGATAAAAAAGAAGACAACACAGAATCACACGCAAAGCCAGGACCAAACTCACGAGGGGATCTCCAATATAAGCTCCCTGCTTGGTCAAACAACTCCACAAGATTGAGGCCACCACCTTTCAAGCTAATCCAACGAAAAATAATGGGAAAGGCATCAGTAGAATTGCCACAAAGACCCTTCACTATATCGGGGGATCCTTGGAACTTGTCTTTCACAAACTTCAAATTCCTGCACTTAGCCAAAGTAGCTGCAGAACGGTCCCACATGAAAATCTGAAGAATGGCGCAGTGAAGAGACGAAGTGATCACATAACAAGAGTCACCCTCAGCCTCATCTCCATGAAGCTGGTCCAATTGAGAGTAAACATGACCCAAAAACAGAGGGGCCAAAGGATACTGGGTACCTCGAGCCAACTTGATTGCCAACGGAAAAAACAAAGACTTGACTCCGTACCCAGGGAACTCACTAAACAAGAACTTACTAAGCCAAAAGGCCAGGAAACCAGCCCACCTCACTTCCTTATCTTTTTCATGAGAGAGGGTCATCACCCATCTCCCCATCCTAGCCGGCTTACCACCAGAAGAGGCGACGCGACCACCGAAATGACTGAATAATTTTTCTTCTACCACGAGATCCTCATCAGAAAGGTTAATATCGAAGGGATTCTCTTCACCAAACACTGGGAGGAGGAAGTTATTAACCACATCCTCTAAGGTGACTGTCAATTCACCAGTAGAAAAGAAAAAAGTATGAAGGGAAGGGCACCAACGACGTACCAGATGCCTGAGCCCTTTGGCGTCCCTGAAGCCCTCAAGGTTTCTGGAAATAGCCACTGCCTTTAGGATACCGGCGCGCTCCAAACGACCCACAAAATCAGCATCAGACAGTTCCTTGTCTACCCATATAGGCCAGCCCTGAATCTTTCCTGGAACAAAATCAAAGAAAATAGGAACCGCCTCTCGGATTCCTTGTCTGATCTGGAGATCAAAAATCTCTCTAGGGTCAGGAACTTGGGTGGAACCAGCGAAACCCGCTTGACTAGAAAACATCCAAACGTGAGGGGATGGAGGAGCCTCACCATGAGATATATGAGGAAAAAATGCGCTGAGAGAATACCAAGGATCTCGGAAAGGGAAGGCCGGACGTTCAGTAACCTCGTGAGAATCACTCGGAGCAGAACCAGAAGAACCTTCACCCTCAGAAGGACTGGGAGTACGCTCTCTCCTCTTTCGAGAAAAAGAAGAAGCCATCGAAACAACACGCGCTCTGAGAAGAAAAAAGATTGAAAGTGCGAAAGGGAGGAAGACCAGAGTAACGGAGAAGAAGAGAAAAAAGAAAGAGAAACACAGAGTGAAAAAATCAGAGAAGCAAAGTGATAAGGTGAAACGGCTACAATAAGGCGCAAATAGCAGTTGAGGAAAAACAGTTTACGGAAAGACGCGCTAGTTGCCAAGAAATTTAATTTGAAGTGATCGGCAGTTATTAATGAGGAATAACGGGAAACGAGAAAAGTGGGTAGAGGAGTTTTACCCCAAATACCCAACTGCCACGTCCCGTATAAAGAGGAAGCTGCGAGAAGTAATAATGATAAGGGAATGCAACACGCAAAAAGGAGGCAACTAAAAGCAGCAGAAAAGAGCCGAGATCCCAATTAAAAAGAAAGGAAATCCAGTAGAAGTCAAAGGAAAGGGGGATACCATGAGAGTCCTAGGAAACCTAAATCACTCACGCGTGGGTTTCAGGCAACCCACGAGCTCGGGGGGATAAATGTTGAGGTCTAAAATAAGTCATAATGAAATAAGCCCAAAAACAAAAGAACAAGTCAAGCCCAAAAGGAAAATCTCAGGCTAAGCCCAAAAAATAATAGGCACGGATGACACATGGGAGGCAAAAGGAAGGCCCAGAGGATCCTGAAGCCCAAAAAAGGAAGAATCATCCCAAAGAGAGACCACGGCAAAAAATATAAAGAAACGAGATCCTCAAATCCCTTCAAGCACAAATAAAAAGAAAAGACTAGGACAGATCGGTAGAAAGAAGACAGGAGAAGAAAAGAACAAGGAACGCAAGCGACCTTTCATGGCACAGACAGCAAAAGGGCCTCGGGAAACCAGGACAGGGAAGAAAGAATGGCAACGAATGACTTTCAAAAATGGCAGAACAGGATTCCGCCCAAATAGGAAAGAAAGGAATACGCCAGAAATGAGGATACCGAGAAAGGCATACCTCAGCGCGTCCCAAAGAGGATGGCCAGCCAGGAGCTTTCGAAGGAATCAGAACCAAGAGAAGGAAAGAGTGAGAGAAAACGGCAAAAAGACTTACCGAGGTGACAGAGACCGAACATGCTCTGTTTGCAAAGTAACAAAACAGGGGAACCCGGGACGCCCAGAAAAACTCCATTATAAAAGGAGGGGACGGGCCGTGAAGAAAGCAGCGAGAAAAAAAGAAAAGAAGCACAAAAAAAAAAGAGAAGAAACTCTCTAGGAAGAACCATCAGAAAGATCCATCCAGAAAGAAAAATACTAAGGGAAGAACAAAATACTGTCTCCCGATATCCCGTAAAGGCCACTATTGCACATACTCGGATTCAACGGGAATCAAACTTTGCAAGTTTTGAAGGCTGAAATAGCCATTCAAGACTGCAATTTTTGAGCTTGATTGGACCTTGTATCACGTCTTAGTGAGCTTTCTGTAATCAAACAGACAATTTGTTAATAAAATACTGCTTATTAATTCCCAGGATCCCACTGCACCTTTTTCTTTATCGTTTTTTTTTTTTTTTTGCTAATCCTGTCTTTCTTCTGAATTTACGTCGTTAATATTTTGGCATTCTACGATATCCTCGTTTGTCATTTTTGTATGATGTCAGGAGTATTCTCTGCACCTATTTGACTCTTAAACAGCTCGTTAGCTGCGGTGAGCCAAGGCCCGGTCCACCAAATCCTCTCTTCCTTTTTTTTTTCATTTAGGCCCGGGATCCTTGGGCCTGAGTATCTTGAAAAAAAAAAGCACTCTCACACATATTAGGGTAAATTGCAAAGTATATTCCTGAAATTTGGGTTGCTTGGATTTTATACCTTGAAATTTGGTTCCCCACTATTGGGAGAAATTATTAGGTCCACCAGGAGGACTGCTAAAATGGTCCTCCCAACCAATAAAATAATACTATCTATGCAAATGTGTGAGTCAATTTTCTAATCAGCACAAGGAATAAAAAAAAAAAAAAAAATCATTAAGTGTGTACTTTGCAATTTATCCTAAATATTATTACATAAGTGATGATTAAATTTTTCATTAGTTGAATATGTTCTGAGTTTAGAATGAATATACCCTACAGCCTAGGTTTAAGTAAGGGAAAAACTTGAAGACAACTTGGTAAAAATATATCTAAAACTCTACTTAAAATACCTACAAAATAGGCCAATAAGGTGCAGTTACAAATTTCAAAAGATCCATTTCTATCTCTTACTCCTGCCTAGGCCGAAAAACAAGTACCTACTCTCCACAAAGTTCTCACTAAAGCTACCCACATTCAAAATTGCCCTGTCAGATCATCAATTTTCTTCTAAAAGAAAGAAGTTAAAAAAAAAAGAAAAAAGATAGATCTTCACTTTTGACAGAAATTTGACCATCCTTATTTCCTCCTCGTTAGATTAATGGCCACTAGCCTACAATAGTGGTGAGTGTTTTGGTACAATTATTTTAATTTTTTTTGCTATAGTTCTTTTAGAAATCTATTTGTTTTACACTATTATCTATTGTGTCATTACTATTTGGGGATTTTCGCATAACAAGAGATCGACTTGACGAGGGTATGTTATATTTTGTCAAATTTTCTCAACAGCAATGGGTCTCTTATCCTATTAACATACATATCTTTTACTAAACTCCTTTGCATGTCCATTCCATTGGTGAGGTGTTGGCTGTGTAACCATGATTCTATTGTTTGGAATTATTTAATAGTTATACCAATTGCTATTGTTGCTATGTTTTCTAATTCGGCCACAAAGAACACGCTTGATGATCCATCGAGCAAGGAATGAGACTAGACGGTGGAAGGAGTTGCTTCCTTCAACATTATTCCTAGCAGCACTTGTATTTGTATGAATTGGCCATATTTATAATGTTGTTTGATGTTGAATGTTGTGCCTGAGGCCTGCCTGATGGTTAAATATTATTATTTTGTGAATTTTGAATCTATTTTGATTTGTATAGAATTTTTGGGCAGTGATAAAGGGGGAGACAGTGACTCTCATATTCTAACACATTCACATACACTTTCTCTTAGAGAGATGGAGTGGGAGAAAAGGGAAATTTTTTGCTTGCTATTGTTTTTGAAGTGTTCATTTTAATAAGTCAATGGCTTTTTGGTACACTATTGATTTGAGTGTTTTGGGTGAGATCGGACTTTTTTTTATTTTATTTATTGCTATGTGAGATTTGAGTACTCTGATTTTTTGCAAGGGCTTCTATGTAATAGTGGATTTGAGGTGTAAAATACCATTTTGGGTATGTTATAAATATATGTTAATTTGATTTATTTAGTTAGTTTTGTTAAATATTAGGGTAAATTGCAAAGTATATTCTTAAAATTTGGGGCTGCTTGGATTTTATACCCTAAAATTTGGTTTCCCACTATTGGGAGAAATTATTAGGTCCACCAGGAGGACTACTAAAATAGTTATCCCAACCAATTGATGTCATCTATGTAGATGTGTGAGTCAATTTTCTAATTGTGGTGGGCCTTTTTGTGATTTTGGGTTGGACTGCCTCCTACTGCACTGAGGCCCAAGTGTTCCAGATAAGGGAGTTGAGACCAGTCCAACTACAACTCACTTTGGTCCGGCTTGTGCACAAACTATGCCTCATTTGCCAAAAGCTTTGTTCACATGCCTATGGTAGGCGGAGCTACTTTGGACAAGTCATGGCAAGCAAACATGATAATAATAATAAAAGAAAGTACTTTTGCCATTAGACAAAGTAAATAAATAATCCCCAATTAAAATGATAATTACAACAATAAGAAACACTTTGTAAAGAAAATGGTGAAAATAAATAGGGAAGACATGAGTTATCAAAAGAAAGAAAAAGATCAATCTGTTATGCCAAGTTATGTCGCAGGACCAAGACTAAGAAGGGAACCATTTTCCTCAATGTGAATAATCTCCCAGGAAAATCTTGCCGTAAAAATTAATCACTTTGAGAGAAGCGGATCTAAATGGCTTGTGCCCAAAAGAATTCTTTGCCTTTGGCAGAGAGCATGCCTTTAGAGGGAGAAAAGGGATTAACCTATTGGTGCATGCCTGCTGTTCTACACTCTCCATTTCCTCTTACTGATTCTATCTTTTCTCACTGTTTTTTTGTGATTTCTAATTCTTTTCTTTTCTTCTTTTAGCGCTTACCCATTTAACAAGTTGTGATTCTTTCTTAGTGGTTACTCTTATTGTTCTGCCAACCCCCTTCTGTGCACAGCAAGGGTCCTTTATATATTGTCTGTCGTGATTAGGTTTTTACCATTTTAACCTTTAACTACCTTTGTCTGATCTGGGTGTCCTTGCCGACCATTACTGATTTGTCAGCTGACCAACCACCACCACTTACTTGTGCTGGCTGCGCCATTCCCCATTGCCAGACAAAAAAATTGTTTTGTTTGCTTACTCACCGTGGCATTCCTACCTGCTACGGTGTGGATGCTCTCTCTCTCTCCCTATCCCTCATGGCATGCATCTAGTGGTTCCAGCTCATCCTTACTTCTTTTGAGTAGTATGTCATCCCAGTAGGACATTTCCCCTAAAAGAATTTCAGCGGAAACCCCAGAATAGGTTTTCCCCTCTCCCCACCGCCAGATCATACCCTCTTATCTTTGACCCATGACCCACCACTTCCTGTATTGGCTGGGTACAGGCTGGTGATGTCTGGGCCCTGCGCGTGCTCTACTTTTGTGTATGTCCAAAACTTGCCCGCTGCTCATGCGTTTGCCGTGGTTTGGAGGCTCGTTTGCACATTCTGCCGCCCATCCTTGACTTCTTATGGCGTAAGCTATTTTCTGATTCCCCATTCTTTATGGCCTACTCCCTTTAAAGGCTGGCCTTTGCTTAATTGTGAGCTCTTCTTCCTTCAGCCTACTCTCTTACTCCTTCCGCATTCTTGCCACCATTTCTTGCCATACCACTCTACCATTCCTGCTGTGATGTTATTTGACTCTAGCTTGTTAGGCCTCTTTGGGCCTACTGCTTATTCTTCTTTTAATGACTCAATATGGTTATTTGGGCTTTGTATTACATTTCTTATTGGCCCTTTTGTCCTATTTATTTCCTCTTGGGCATCCTTGGCCCTTTTTCTAACTCTGCGTTCCTATGAGCTTTTACTAACTCCTTTGGGCTTCTATGGCTCAATTACCTTACCCTTCAGCCTTGGGGCACAGGGCTTGCCATCAACCCTTTATTTTCTTTGCTTGCATTACTTTGGGCTTGTTGTAGCTCATTCTCACTTTTCTACATCACATACTGCCCATGAGTTTGCTATGTCTCTCTCCGGGCTCCTTTAGGCCCGTTTTCTTCCTTAAGGCTCATTTGTTTATTTTATGGGCCTATGATCCATTATTCCTGCTATTTGGGCTTAATGGTTTTTCTATCCATTCCCTAACTCTTCTCTGCCCATATTGCTGGGCTTCTTCCTTCTATCGGGCTTCCTAAAATGAGCATCAACACTAATTAGCACAAGAAAAAAAAAAAAAATCATCAAGTGTGTACTTTGCAATTTACCCTAAATATTATTACGTAAGTGATGATTAAATTTTTCAGTGGTTGAATATGTTCTGAATTAGAATGATATATATATATATATATAGGGGTCAAAAACGCAAAACAAGCTTAATGGAGTAAAGTTTTCTAATCAACATGTTGATGCTTACTTTAGCAAGGAGGCCCAATAATAGGAAGAAGCCTAACAATATGGGAGGCAATAAAGAAGAATAATTAGCAAGTTGAGAAGAAAACCATTGAGCCCAAATGGTAGGAATAATAGTCCATAGGCCTGTAAAATAGCAAAATGACCTCAAAGAAAGCAAGCGAGCTCAAAGGAGTCCGAAGAAAGAAGTAGTAAACCCATGGGCATTATGAGAAATGATAAGAAAGCAAAAATGAGCTGAAGGAGCCTAAAGGAAGAAACTAAGCAAATGGGATTGGTGGGAAAGCCTATAAACCCCGAAAGTAAAGGATATGGTAATTTGGGCTGGGGAAGCCTGAAAGACTTAGCAAAAGCCCATGGAAATGAAAGATTGGAATAGGCCAGGGATGCCCGAGGAAATGAAATTGGCCGAGGATGCCCAAAAGAATAAAATGGGCCAAGAAAGCCCCAAAGCAATGAAATGGGCCAAGGAAGCCCAAAACAGTGTGAGTACAAGCCCAACGATAGTACTGGACTACTGGAACTGAGCAGAAGGAAAGTGTACAATAGGCCCAAAGGAGGCCCAGCAAGCACAAATCAAATAATAACATGGCAGAAACAATGGGGTGGCATGGCAGAAATGTCAACCGACCCACAAAAAAGGTAAAGGTTGGATTGAAGAAGGAAAGGCCCATGCCCAAGCAAGACCCAGTCCGGGGAGAAAGCAAGATATAAAGAACAAAAGCCTAGTGACTCATCTACGCCACAAGAGGTCAAGAATGAGTAGCAGAAACAGCAAAAACCAAACAAGCCCCCAAGTCATGGCGAACGCATGAACAATAGGCAAGCCATGGATACACATGGAAGTGGAGCATTCACAAGGCTCAAGCACCACCCATTTGTACCCAGCCAATACAGGAGTGGTGGGCCGTAGGTTAGAGGTAAGAAAATGTATGGTCTAGCGGTGAGGAGAAGGAGAAAGCCTATTTTGGGGTTCTCGCTTAAGCTCTTTTGGGGAAATATCCTGCCAGGATGACATACCACCCAAAAGAGGAAAAGATGAGCTAGAATTACTAGGTGCATGCTATAGGGGACAGTAAGAGAGAATTCCCACCCTTATTTGGATAGGAATGCCATGGAGAGTAAGAAAATAAAACAAAACTCTTTTGTCTAGGAATGAAGTGTGACACGGCCAGCATAGGTAAGTGGTGATGGTTGGGCAACCGACAGACCAATGGATGGTCTGGGCAGGACACCTATACCAGGACAAAAGCAGTTAAGGGGTAAAACAATAAAAAAACCCGTCATGACAAGTAGTATAAAAAGGGCCTTAGCTGTGCATAGTAGGGAGAACGGAAGAGAACAGAGAACATGTTAGATAAAACAAGAGAAAAAGAAGTAAGAAAAGGAGTGAAAGATAAGAGGGAAAACAAGAAACTTAGAAAGGAAAAAGAAATCGGAAAAGGAAAAACAGAGAGTGAGCAAGAGTGTGATAGTGAACATGTACCAATAGGCTATTCCCTTCTCTCCCTCTAAAAGCCTGCTCTTTAGTGAGGATTAAGGAATTTGAGGATAATCCATCTAGGCCCATTCTCTCAAAGTGGGCAATTTCTGTGGCAGGACTTCCCTGTGAGATTACCTGCATTGAAGAGTGGTTTCCTTCCTGGACTTGACTCCGTTGAGAGATCAAGCACGGCAGACTACTCTTTCTTCCTTTTATTTTATTGATCAATCATTAATATTATTTCTTTTTCTTTTTATCATTGTTATTAACTCATTTTTTGCTGCATTTATATCACTGCATTATTTCCTCCTTCACTAAGATCATGATTTAACTTTTTCGTTTTCTAGCTGACAGTAAGCATATTCTTCTTATTTTTGCCATATTACACTTGCCTGCCATAACTTTTTTGTAATAGCATCTTCTACCGTGAGCACATGTCCAAAGTCCCAATAAAGGGGTTTTAGCTTATGCACAAGCCGGCTTGGGGTGTGTTGCAGTCAAGCCGGTCCCGACTCTCCTATCCTAGAACCATTGGGCTGTAACGTGGTAGGAGACAGCCCAACCTAGAGTTGTAAAAAAAGCCCACCACACAACACAACTAATTTCTAATGATAAAAGGATGAAATTCCACAATGGAAAGAGTAGACAGGTAATTGGAGATGAAAACAACAAAACTAAACTCTTGGATAGATGAAAATCGGTTTCCGGAGGTACACACAAGTAATTTAAGGGAAAATACAAGTACACACCCATATGGATTTTTTGTTGTTGTTGTTGAACAAGAAGAAGAAGATCTTAGACTAGTTTCGGGAACTTGCTGTATGATATCCAACAGGTTGTCTGTGGGGAAGCATATATACACATATAAAACACGTTACACACTTGATAGAAATTTTAAATAATTTATAGTGGATATTAATAATATAAGGATAAAAAAAAAATGGTAGCATGTAAGGTTTATTAATGCAGAGAATTGGATAAACGTTGAACAGTTTTTTTTTTTTTTTTTTTTTTTTTTGTTTTTGAGATAGAAACTTTGAACATTTTATTGTTTATTAAAAGTGTTTCTTTCTTATAACGCTTTAGTTTATCCCCAATTTGTCATTATCGTCACCAAAAGGCCTAAATTTATCAGCTTTCCCATACTACTAGGAAAGGGGATAAGGCCTAAATTTGAAGGCATCCATATCCGAGTCATCATCTGGGCTACCATGCCTCATAAAGCAATGACATATTATTTGTATATTATTTCAACATGAATTTCAAGGCATAGTTTATTAAAAAAAAATTGAGAAATTAAAAAATTTAATTATTTAAAAAAAAAAAAAGAAAACCATGCTAGGTATCTGTAGGGGTGAAATTTACAAGTCAACAGTGGGCTTTGGGCCCCGCGCGAAGTCTAGCTTTGACAAGAAGGGAAAACAGGGCCAAAAGATTCCCAGCCCAATCCTGTTGGGCCAGACTTATTTAAGGGGCGTCCGAGGAGGAGTGCCTCCTCGGACACACCAAATGGGAGTCCAACGTACACCCTGCACACAGTGAGGAACCATCCCAAGCAAGAGGAAAATGTTAGACGTCCAAGAGGCAACCACAGCTGCCGCATTAAATGCAAAGAAGCTACTTTTCCAGCCGCATTAATGTAGAGAAGACAGGTGAATAGTGTTATCTTGGCCAGTGCAACTCACAGAAAGATAAGGTGGATGTCCGATGGGATAGGCACTCAAGTGAAAGTCCAGATGGTTAACAAGTGTAAGGCTCTTTGAGGGTGCTATATAAGAGAAGGAGATCCCCATGAAGAAGGGATCGGAGAATTGAGGAAAAAGAGAGAGAGAGAGAGAGAGAAGTGAAAGAATTCTGTAGACTGTAACCAGAGCAAGAGGTGCACTTATACGTCTCCTCGGATCGATATCCTGTGAACTAAAATGGAATATTCTCACGTCCAATATGCTGCATGGCATACATCTAACTGACTTGCACTTCGTCTAGCCCTAGTTCTGTAACCCACTCTCTACAAATTCATTGTCTGTGGACTTTTGGGCCAAAACCACTTACTTGCTGGGCCTGGGCCCCAAAAACCGCCCCTACAGTATCCAAAGCAGTTCTTTTTGCCAAGGACGAACAATTCTCTAGATTTGACGGAAATGAGAAACCTTTCGATAACGCCTAGGGGTAGGGATCAATTAATTTTTTTGTGTGGATATGAGTATATTTTTCCGCCAATTAAGTGATTAACCATGTTTAACTTAACCTTAGCAAGATACAGTCCCAAGAGGAGTTTAATTTGTCTTCTTTTTCCCTATTTTTGAAGTGAGCACAAAATTACAAATCCTTAGATGTCTTTTACACAACTTTTAATTCGATGCCTTTGGTGTTGGTACAATTTTTTTTTTTTTGGGTCAAAATATGAGTTGGGACACTGCTGCTTTGCCTTCTTCTTGTTATTTTTCTTTCTACTTTGTCCTTACTTTTTTCTCAAAAAAAAAAAAAAAAAAAAAACTTTTTCCTTACTTAGTAATAGTGTAATACCAATAGCAAAGATCAGTTTAATTAAATATCAGAGTGATCATAATGAGTAATTAAATCAAATCATAATAATCATTGTGCGTGTGTTGATTTATCTTGATAATCGTCTAGTCTAGTGGGGTTGATGATAAAATGACCACCAGAAGGACCAAAATGACAAAATACCCCTTTCGCCCAAAAGTTTCAGCAAAATGCTCATGTTCTGAAACTATTTAGGAATATGTCCCTGTTTTGAAACTCAATTTTTTAAAAATCAAGTTTCAATGAAAAACTTGATTTAACAAAAATCGAGTTACTTGCAAAAACTTACATGGAACTCGAGTTACATGTAAGTTTTTGCAAGTTTTTTGCCTATAACTCGATTTTCATTAAATTAAATTTTTCATTGAAACTTGATTTTTAGAAAATCGAGTTTAAAACAGGAGCATATCCCTAAATAGTTTCAGAACAGGGGCAAAATGTTGGAAAGTTTGGCTGAAAGGGGTAAAACCCTATTTTGGCCCCACCAAAAGCAAAGTAAACATCACATTATCTTATCTCTAAATAGTAAATAGAAAAATGATTAACGTTAAGAATATTTCAAGATAAGTGTTACATCCACAATATTTTCACAACAAATTATAGGTGGTTAATTTTTATTGGTTCAAATTTGAACATACCACTGAGATTACTTTTTTGCCCAATGTAAGGGCCTTTTTTGTGTATGGTGTATTGGGCTTGGGCTGCCTCCTGCGGTAATGGGCTAAGCTGCCTTCTGCAGTGATGGGCCCGAATATTTCTGAGTAAGGAAGTTGGGGCCGGTCCAATTGTAACTCAACTTGGGCCGGTTTGTGCACAAACTTATGCCTTGTTTGCCAGGAGTAAACTTACGGCAAGCAGAACTGTTGCAGACGAGTTACGGCAGGCAAATATAATAATAATAATAGTAAAAACAGAATATTCTTGACTATTTAAACAAATGGCTATATAATCCCTATTTATAAAACATGATTACAGTCATGATAATGTCAATCACGGAGAAAGATGAAGAAAATAATACTAGCTAATCAAATGGGCATAAATCAAGTTTTAAACTTAGTCTGCCGCAGCAAAGCCAAAGAGGAGAGAACGCCTCTTCTCAATGCAAATAATCTCTCAGGAAAAAGATCCTGCCGTGAGGATTAATGGCTTTGAGGGAGTCGGACCTGAATGGTTATTTCCCAAAAAAGAAAGAGTCCTTGTTTACGTTTTGGAAGAAAGTAAGATTTGAAGGGGGAGAGAGGGAAACCGATCTATTGGTGCATGCCCGTTGAGCTAACCCTCCTTTTTCCTTAGTTTCCTTTCTTTTCTTCTCTGTTTTCTTTCTTATCTTTTTTTCTTTTCTTCTTGCTCTGTTTTTCTTTTCACTCCGTAAAAATACTCTGTTTTTCGATCCCCTTTTCAGGACACAGCAAGGGCCCTTTTATAGTGCCTGCCGTGACCAAGGTTTTACTTTTTTGCCCTTTAACCGTCTTTGTCTGGTCTGGGCATACTTGCCGACCACCAGGTCTGTGCGACATCCACCCTCGCTAGACAGATGTAGGTTTGTTTTGTTCCTCTGTATACCGTAACACTTCTTCCTGCCACGGTATAAATGCTTTCTCTCTCTACTCTCAAGGCATGCACCCAACGGTTCCCCCCTCAAACTTGCCTCTTTTGGGTGGTCTGTCATCCCAGCAGGATGTACCTCCCAAAAGGGTTTGGGCAGGAGTCGCAAATAGATCTTTTCCCCTCTCCCCACCACCAAACCATACCCCCCTTGCCTCTTACCTCTGGCCCATGGCCCCACCATGTCCTATATTGGCTGGGTACAGGCTGGTGATGCCTGGGCCTTGCGCGTGCTCCCCTTTCAGATATGTCCAAGAGTCTGCTTGCTGCTCATGCGTTTGCCGTGATCTGGAGACTCTCCGTCTGTGTTTTCTGACCTTTGATGTGGGCCTTTCTTTGGTTTCCCGCTCCATTCAGGAGTTGGGCTTTGTATGATGATGGACCTTACATTTCTTTGGCCCATTCTTGATTTTCTTTATTTCTTGCAGTATTGAACTGTTATTCCTACCGTAATAATTTAATCCTGCTGGACCTCTTTTTGGGTCAGCTGTTCATTCCTTTTCTCAGTGGCTTGTTATGGGCACTATTTTGCTTTTATTCATGGGCTCCTATGTCCCTTGGGCTTTCCTTTGGGCATCCACGGCCCGATTGCTTTCTTTGGGCTTCCTCGGCCCGTTTACTAATTCCACACTCCCATGGGATTTTTACTAACTTCATTGGGCTTCCTCGGCCCAATAACCTTATTCTTATCTTTGGGGTTCATGGGCTTGCCATAAACCCCTTACTCTCTTAGTTTGCATTGCCTTGGACCTGCGGTGGCCCTTTCTCACTTTTCTACCTCATACATTGCCCATGGGATGCTATTTCTTTCTTTCCTGGCTTCTTTGAACCCGCTTGCCTCTTCAAGACTCATTTATTTATTTGTTGGGCCTGTGATCTATTATTCCTGCCGCTTGGACCTAATGGGTTTTTTGCTATTTATCTTGTCAATTCTTTGTAGCCCTCATTATTGAGCTTTTATGTCTGCCTGGACTTCCACAAATGGCCCTCAACACCCAACAATAACAACCAGTAACAACCTGTCAGTTAGAATTTATTATGAAAATGTTGTAAAAACATTGTGTACATAACATTTCTCATGTTTCAATGGTCATTAATTAGGCTACATGTAAGCAACCAATACCTTCAACAAAAGGATAACAAAACATTTGAATTGATAATACGCGTCTCTTGAAGGACATGATTTTTTTTTTTTTAGGATGACAAGATTTTTGATAACTATCTTTCATCTTGTAAATTATGAATCATTGTCTAATAATAAATTTTTTAATAATATATTAATTTAATAGTATGTAAGTAATGAAAGTATAAAAGAACTATTTGATATTACAAGTTTTTTGAAGGATAAAATTTATGTCAACGAGGGTCGACTTCCTTGCTCGAATCCCACGGACGGTAATCCCATTTAAAAAAAATTTACTGATAAAAAATAATTTAGGATAAAATTATCTTTAAATCCTATATTTTAGGAATAATACAAATTAAACTCTGAAAATTAAGACAGTTACAAATCAAACTTCATAGTTTGCTAGTTTCAAATTGAATTTTAAAATTGTTACACATTTTAGTGTTTAGTTTAAAATTTTTAAAATTATAGGGTTTAATTTGAAACAATTCCTAAAATATAGGATTTGAAATAATTATTTTACAAAATTTTATGTCAGTGGTCCTCCATGTTAAAATTTGTTATGCGGTAAATTATAAATCCTACCCTATGAGGAGAATCATTTAATTGTAAGATTTATTATATATTTATTTGTTCTAAAAATATTGAACAATCCAAAAATATAGGATTATTAAAATATAGTTTGTTGGAAAAATGATTTTTCAACTGTTTGGATGGCTATTTTTGAGCCAAAATAAATGTAAAAAACTTGCATGTCAAATCTAAGTTGTGATGTATTCTTCTATGTGAAGATATCAACGTTATGTGATCACTTGCCCAAAACTATTAGAGTGAAAGAGAAATTGACTTTTTAAGTGGTGAAAATTGTTGAGTCCCAGTAAAGGAATTGGATTTTAGATGGATTTATATATAAGTTGGCTACCGGTTAGACCCAAAAGAAACCTCACTTTAATGAAGAAAAAAATAAAGGGAAGGATTTATCTAATGGGCCTTCCATCACACGTATGCATGCACTGCTCTCACCAAGTTGAGGCAGGCCGGGCTGGGTTGGCATGGGCGCAGGTGCACATGTGTGTGGAGTGGACTGAGTCCATCTAAAATTAACTTATTTTTTTATTTAATTTGTGTATACTTATTTTGTGTTTTTAGAACAAAGAGAAATAATATGTCTATTTTCTATTGCGACTTTTTTGACTTGGTGCAAATGTGTTTATAAATAAGAGCTCCTCATTTCATTCAATTACATTTTTTTTTTTTTTTTTGGCATTTATGCAGAGAGTCACATTCAGAGAAAGGAGATACAATTTCGTTCATAATGTATAGAGATTGTATTACTTCTTTAACTTTTGTTGATCATTACAACTAAGATATAGACGTCCATGAGTCTTAAAGAGATAGTGTCAAACACTGGCCTAAATCAAATTTGCATTTATCATTCTGCATTAAATAGGTTCTAAATTATTTTTTGCATTACATCCAACATAGTTTGCCCAAATTTATGGTCCGTTTGGATCAAGGGGGGAAGGAGGGGGAGTGGAGGGGAGTATAATAGAGTTAACTGAAAATAGGCTAATTTTAGGTCAAATCTATTCTACTCTATTCTACTCCCCCTCCCTCCCCCTCAATCCAAATAGACCATTATGCCAAAGGATCCTCCATGTTAAAAATAGTGAGATTGTAAATTATAAATCCTACCTTACAAGCAGAGTCATTTAATTGTAAGATTTACGTAATTATATTTACTTGTTATTAAAATTTTGAACAGAATGCTACACCAAGGCCTATGAGTTAGAGGGTAAGGAAGTCGAGATTGGCCTCGTGGGGTTATACTGCAAGCCAGCTTGTGCGCAAGCTAGGCATGCCCAATACATAGATGACATGAGAACGATATGGCAAGTTGGATGCAACAAATGTAGTCACAGTAGAATAACTGTTACAGTGAGCACAACAAAAGATACTACAGTAGAGCGACTCTTATAATAAAGTATAGGCGTAAATGCTCTTTTCGTCACTACATTTTGGGGTCATTTCTATTTTGGTCCCTACATTTTTATTTTACCACTTTTAGTCCTTAATCCAATTAACGCTTGTTATTTTAGTTATTTCCGTCAGCCAACAGACGGAAATAATTGACGTGGCCAACGACACATTAAAATAATAATTAAAAAATTTATTTTGACATGAAAAAATGCCACATCAGCATCTAAATTAATTTTAATTAAATAAAAAAATTAAAAAAAAATTACAGATCTAAGAACATAAGAACTTGTTCTTCAATGTTCTTCTTAAATTAAGAAATAAACCCAGCAATGACATCAAACCCATAATCAAAGAGCAAATCTAGAGTCAAAGAGAATGAACATCAAAGAACATGAACATCAAACCAACAGAATTAAAAAAAAAAAAAAAAAAAAAAAACATGAACATCACCAAATCAAAGAGCATCAACAAGAGCAAACACAAGAAACCCACACGAAACAACACCCAAACCAAACCATCCAAAGAATAGAAACCCAGCAAAGCACCCAACTCATCCACTCCCAAACCAAACCATAATCAAAGAAATTTCAAATACCACAACAAGTTAATAACTTAAAAAACAAAAAGAAATTTCAAAATGCGAAATCCCAACCAACGAACCCAGCACCCAGCAACAAGCTTTGAGATTCCTATCGAAAAAGCTACTTCGCTTTGGCCAAATTTCGGTATCAAGAAGACCGATAATGACATCAGAGCCGTAATCGGAATCGGACCAGAGACCGCACTGGTTCCTGAGGTCGAGAAACTGAGGAGACCGAGTGGTGTGAAGCTCGCAACGGCGGGCCTCGAACATGGCGAGGACTGAGGGGTTTTCACCAATCGTATCGGCTTCGCTTTGCGTGAGAGAGGCGGAGAAGCCATCTCTTTCTCTAAACCTAGATCCAATCAAACCCAGTCAAACCCACCAACAATCACTGATCCCAGCAAACCCAGTCGAACCCAGCACTCACCATCTCGATCCCGATAAGATGGCTTCCGATCCCGATAAGATGGCTGCGGTGTATAGCACGCTCATGACAGTGGAGAATCTGGTGGAGGTGAAGCTTGCGATGGCGGAGATGGTGTGTGAGAGGACGAAGTTGTTGAAGTGGTTTCTAGGTTCTGGGTTGCTAGGTTCTAGGTTCAGCGATGACGAAGTTGTCCTGGTCGGGTTCTGGGTTTCAATGTGAGTTTAGTGATTGAAGTAGTGTGGGTTGTGGCTTCTGGGATTTGATGATTTTCTGGTTTTGAACTTTTTGGGCTTATGGCTTAGGGATTTGATGATTTTGCTAGGATTGAAAATGAGGACTGAATTTCTTTTTTGAGTTGAATTTTTTGGGTTTCTTTATGTGTTTGTTTCTCAAGAAAATTTCTGGGGATGAACCAAGGAACATGAACATGTTCTTCAGAAAAAAATAATGAAAGAAATAAATTTTTTTAATTTAATTATCATATTTTATTTTAAAAGAATTTAGAAAAAAAATGAAAAAAATATTTTATTATTATTATTTTATGCTGACTTGGCATTTATTAAATAATAAATAATTTTTTTATTATTATTTTATTCATCACGTCAGCATTTACTGTGTCAACAATGCATTCCGTTTGCCACGTCAGCTTTTTCTGTTAGTTGAGTGACGGAAAGGACTAAAATAACAAGCGTTAATTGGATTAGGGACTAAAGTGGTAAAATAGAAATGTAGGGGCCAAAATAGAAATGACCCCAAAATGTAGGGACGAAAAGAGTATTTACGCCTAAAGTATAACAAAAGGAACTACGACAGGACAACTAATACCACGAATAAAATAAAAGATAATACAGCAGAACAACTGATATAACAAATAGAGTAAGGGATGTCATAGCAGAATAGTTAATAATGTGAAACACTACAGTAGAATGAATAACAATGGGAATATCAAATGAGCTAAAATATGCAGTAACCAGGGAATACCTACAATTCTAAGCAAATGTAATAGCATTAGCTTGCTCTCCCAATCCTGGGCCGAGTCATTCAGCAGGAACAGGTCCAAAAAGGGAACCAAACGCCAACATGGGTAACCTCGCTACAGGTTTCTGCCATTGAAGTTACTTGTGCTAGAGAAAAGGCCTCAATGGTTTTGGGTTCCGATTTACAGAGTTTCAGAGGGTAGGAATGTCAAGAGGGAGAGAAAAGATGGTCTACTGATACATGCCTCTATTTCTACCATGTTTTCTCTCTTCCATTTTTACCACTTCGTTTTCTTTTCTTTTGTTCTTTGATTTTTAGCTTTTTTCTTACTCTCCTCTCTGTGGATTCCTCCTCCCTCTTCATGGCTGCCTCCCTTCCTTTTATATTTCTTGATTCCAGGGGATTTCTCATTTTTGTCCCTAAGACTTCACCAACTGTTTTTAATTTTTTATGGGCATATCTCCAGGATTACCCACTAACCTGTTGGTTGCCTTGCTACTACCTCTACTCAAAGTGTGCTTGCTACACCACTCTTTATTCCAAGACAAAATTCCTTGTTTTGTCTATCCCCTCCCCCCTTTCTGCCTTACCCAAATAGATAAGGATTGGAGGCTGTCTCTCTACTGACCCCTATGGCATGCATCAAGTGGCCCCAACCCTTTGCTTGCCTCTTTTGGGCAAAATGCCATCCTAGCAAGGCATTTTCCCCAAAAGGAACCTCGGCAAGAACCTTAAAATAGACCCCTTTTCTCTCCACCATCAAATCATACCCTCTGAATTCCTTGACCAAGGGTCCACCTCTCCTGTATTGGTTGGGTACAAGTAGGTGGTGCTCCGGCCCTTGTGTGAGTTCCACTATCCTCTGCGTTTGTCTTCTTTTACTTCCAGGCCATTTCTGTTGTTCTTGCCTTATCTCATTCTGCTGCGTGTCCTAGGTTTGTTCTTATTCCCTATGGTGTGAAGAGCATGGGTTCTTGGGCTTGTACTACCTCTTTTTATTCCTTCATGGGCCTAGACATTGTCTTGGCAGAAGCTCCTGCCTATCCAGCCCATTGGGCTTCCATTTGTGTTGCTCATTTTCTTGCCATGCCCATGGGCTTGCTAAATGTCATTTTTGCCATGTTGGCCCATTGGATTTATACTTCTTCCCTAGGGCTCCTACAGTCCATTTACTTTACTTTTACCTCTTGTTGTGCCCATAGGCCTGCTAGCTGTCATTCTTGTCATGTTGGCCCATTGGGTTTATTACCTATTTTCTTGGGTTTCCACAGCCCATTTACTTTACTTTTTCATCTTATTGTGCCCATGGGCCTGCTAGCTGTCGTTCTTGTCGTGTTGGCCCATTGGGTTTATTACCTCTTTTCTTGGGTTTCTACAGCCCATTTACTTTACTTTCACTCTTCCACTTCTATTTTTCTCTCACCTTCTCCTATTATTGGGCTTCTTTTGCCATTATGTTTTTTGTCAAAAATGGGCATCAACAATAGGCACTCAAACTCTCACCACAAACTTTTACAGGTAGGCCACAACTTCCTTATTCTTTATCATTTCCCTTTTTTTCTTTTTTCTTTTTTTCAAAGAACATTGAGGTTTAAGATTCTTGTGTAATCTTATCCATGCCCCGCTAGGACAATGACTTTTTTTTTTTTTGGTTGGATGAATGGACATTGACTCTTTTCAATTCATTTAACAATTTAACTTTGACACCCACATAATTGAACTCCACAACTTTATGACATTCATTCCTGTCTCAGCATCTTGTTTTTCTAAACTGTCATTTTCTTTTTCAACTACCCAATCCTATAATGGGTAGTTGAAAAAGAAAATGACAGTTTAGAAAATTTTAATTCATTTATTTATTCTTTAGTAGGGATAGTATAGAATATTGGTTGACAAAAAGGATAAATGGTAAGATGTAAAATCACGGAAATGGGTTATAAAAATATAACTAAATACATTAAATATGTATAGGGGTGATTATGGTAACCCCACCTCTGATTTGGCCCAAATTCACCTTACCTACCTATGATTTGAAAAGTGTCACTTTGCCCACTTGAAGTGTGCTCTGTTTGTCTTCCGTAACGCACCTCTGTTAAAAATTGAGGTAAACATGTATTTTTGCGCCCTTTTGTTTTACTGTCCTCTCAAAAAAAAAAAAAAAAAAACCATAAAAAACAAGAGAAAATGAGATCTAAAATTTGGGGTTTGTAAAAGTTAAGAACAATATAACCTATATCTCATTTCCCTCTCTTCCCCCCACACGTTGAAATTCAAACTTTAAACCCTATAAATGATGTTCAAGGATCGCTTCTTTGAAGAAATCTGGCTCTTCAGTTCCCACAGATCTAACTCCAACTCTAACTCACCTTGATCCTTTGCTTCACTTCCAACTCCCCTATCTGATCCGATAAGAAAAAGCCCAAATCCAAAGATAATCCTCTCTCCACCACCACCACCACCAGTTTTGCTTTTCGGTAAGCATCAAAGACAGAACTAAGAAGAAAGATAATTCTAATTCCAAAGGCAAAGACTCTAACCTCTCTGTCAAAGTCAAATTCAACATTGGGCCACAAGACAAAAACATAGTAAATCTACTATTATTTATGTAGATATTTTTTTCCTATCACTTAGAAATGCTTTTTCAAGCACTGCACTGCACTGCAAAATGACTTGTAATTGAGATGCTCTAGGAATTGTCTTGAAGGGGTCATTAAGAAATTTAAATTAAACAAATTTTAATAAAAAAGAGAACTTGAATATATTATATTGTTGAAAAAAAAAAACCCTCAAATACATGAAGTTTTACAATTTTTTTCTATGAGTTTTCATATTTTGAAATCGTCACATGATAGTTTATCATCAATTGTCATTATCAATTGTCAATGTAGATGTGACCATTTTATTTTGTTAAGTTTGCATAACATTTTATTTTTATGTAGCTGTCATTATTTATTTATTTATTTTTATAAATTATTGACCTTATATTAATTATTGACCCACATAATCACACTCATCCATACATAAAATAATACATTTAACAATCACTGAATTTGGATATACATCACTGTAAGTTTCCTTAAAAAACCTTCTCCCTTCTCCCCATGTGTGTGTGTGTTAAAAATACTTAGTATTCTCAAAAGAAAAAATAGTGGGTTAATCCCACATTGGAAAATAAGTGTGAGTAAAAGAGGTTTTAAAGCTTGTACTGTGTATCTAGGAGTTTGGATATACACTACTATAAGTTTCTTTAAAAAAATTTCTCCCCTCTCCCCGTGTGTGTGTGTGTTAAAAATACTTAGTATTCTAAAAAAAAAAAAAATCACTGAATTTACTATTTTTTCTTTCTTGAATCACTAGTTTTATAACAAAAAGTTATTATAACACGATAACAATATAAACGTGTAACAAACACACACACACACACATATACAATATAAATTTATAATAAAGAGAGACATTCAGAACTCACAAACACTCACATTTTACTCTTAGAGTTAGAGATACATAGAAAGTCAGATAGAGAATAGAGATGAGATTCATGAGAGAAAGGGAGAGTGATTTGTGTTGTTAATTAGTTTTGGGATGAGCAGATCTATGTTGTTTGATTTTAGGCTAAATTGATTTGTGATTAGGGTGTGCAAGATTTAAGCCAAATTGTGCAAAAATATTTTTAAAGGCAATTAAATTAATAAATATTATATATATATATATATATATATATTTTTTTTTTTGACGTCAGGGGGTTCATTTGAACCCCTGAAATACAAGTGCAGCCGCCCTTGGTCGTAGCTATGTTTGACGAACTTCCCTCGTGCCTATGATGTGTTTGACAAAATTCCTTAGGGATAAGAAACTTGTCAAAGGAGTTTCTTTGAATATGATTACAAGCGCAACAAAATTGTAGTAAGCTTCAAGTCGATAATTAGCCCAATTGAATTTCTTTGATCCTCTTTGTGGACGAAGAAATTTCTCGGTTCGAAATAAGTCAAGCAAGTAAAATAGTGTCACAAATGCGAATTTGTATTGATGAATGTGTGGTACAATTCTCTGTGATTACAAAAGAGTGATCCTCTGATTCGATCTTCTTGAAAGATTTGTTGATTGGAGTTTTGGTAATGTGATTTTGATTCGAACACCAAATATACTTCAATTTGACTGAAGAATGGATCGAAGATCTTTGAAACAGAATTACAATGAATCTCTAGCTATGAGCTTGTTTAGAAATTCTTTTTTCTTCACATTCTTTGTGTGTTTTTCGTGTTCTTTGTGTTCTTCGTGCGTTCTTCCTTTTTTAGGGTTTATGGTGGAAGTTCTTCGGTGCTTTAGAGGCTTGAATCTGTAGAGCTTCACTGATTTGTGGTTTGTTGAGGTTTCTGGAGGCTTTTGAGCTTGATTCCAGTGAACTTTGAGATCTAGGAATATGATTTGGATGATTCCTCTTCGAATGTTCTTCGTATTCGAAGGTTTGTGGTGGAAGTTATTCGGGGCTTTGAAGGCTTGAATTCGTAGAGCTTTGCTGATTTGTGGTTTGTTGAGGTTTCTGGAGACTTTTGAGCTTGATTCCAATGACCTTTAAATCTAGGAAGATGATTTGGATGATTTCTCTTCGAATGTTCTTCGTATTCGAAGTTGAAGTTCTTGAAGTTCCTGGAGGCTTCAGGGCTTGGTTCCAGTAGAGCTTCTGGACTTCTGAACTCAAGATCTCTTCCCGGTGTCTTGGTTTGCCCTAAGATGTCTTGTTGTCTTGGTCTCCCTTGAAATGCCTTAGGAAGGCTTCTATTTATAGGAGTTTAGGGGTGGGTGAGTGACACGTGGTGGAGTTTGATTGGTGACACATGTCACAGCCTGATTGGTCCGCTTATGTCATCGCTTACACATGCTGGATTGCATATGTCATCGCTTACACGTGCTGGACTGCTTATATCATTTGCTTACATGTGCTGATGTGTGATTGGTTTTTGCATGACACTTGGCAAATTTTTGTTGGTTTTTGAGTAGTGATAGCAAAACCTAGCAGCAATACGTGGTACTTTGTAATTGGCTATATTTTTGTGAACTTGGTAGTATGATGTGTCAGTTTGTGATAGGTTAGAAATTTTCCCTCTCTACACTCTTTTATCTTAAATTTTCTTAAGATCTATGTGATTGTGGAATGCTTTTCAAAGAAAAGGTTGCTTTTAAGCTAGAACAAAATTTCAGATTTGAAACGTAGTTTCAGATTTGCTTTGTTCAGTTTCTATGTCAACGTGAGAAAGAAAGAGCTTGACCAATAAATTTGGGTGGTATTCATCTTCTCCCACATGTTGAAATGGGATATAGATTATGGTTGTTCTTAATTTTTACAAAACCCTAACTTTTAGATCTTATTTTCTTTTCTTTCTTTTTTTGTGTTTTTTGTGTTTTTTTTTTTTTTTTTTTGGAAGGAGAGAAACATGAAATGAAAGCGAAAACACAAATTTACCCCTATTTTTAACAGAAATGGGTTATCGAAAACAAACAAAGCAAACCTCAAGTGAGCAAAGTGACACTTTTCAAATCACAAGTAAGCAATGTAAATTCAAGCCAAACCACAAATGGGTTTATTGCAATTACCCCATATATATATATATATATATATATGCTAGATGAGATCTCAACTATATACTATATCTATATGGCATTGAAATTTAGATATACAATATCATAAACTATTAAAATACGTTGGATAAGACATCAACTTTATGGGTTGGAGTCAAGAGTTGTCTTTTATTATGAAATCCAGAACTAAATAATTTTTATGTCATTATTATAACTATTTATAAAAATATAATTAAATAAAAATTATGAGCCAGAAATATATAAGAAAGCTAACAAAAAGTATTAAAGTAAAAATAAAATAATTATACAAAGATCGCAATGGACAATATAAGTGAATTGAACAAATCTACCTTCACCAAAATATGGGACACACATCTTTTCGAAAATTGAATTCAGGTATAATTTGGATTTTATATCATTATTATAGGGGAGAGAGAGAGAGAGAGAGAGAGGGGGGGTGGTTTGTGGCGCTTCGCACTCAATGCCATATTGCCATCTCATATACTACCCTTGCTTGTAAAATTGGGTCTGGAACAAATGGTTGTAAAGTTAAGGTGTGTAACATAGTTATTAGAATCAAAATAATGGTATCGTACAAAATTCCAAATTGGTATGAAAGCAATATCAAAGTTACTAAACAAAAAACCAATTAAACCCTGAAAAAGAAAAACCAATGATTTTTAGAATAATGCCTAATTGCACAGTTTTATTCAAACCATCTGGTTTTTTTTTTTTTTTTTTTGATGAGATCTGGTTTTTTAATATTACGTTTATGATATTCTATTTATTTTGATATTTGGCGCTTGCATAGATTTAATAACATATCAACCATTGAATTAATGATTCAATGTTTGAATCGGTGACCATTATACCATTACCTTGACAATTCAATGTTTAGTATAATTAGACTGACCACTTTGAAGGTAAATCATGTAACAGTTGTGGGAAAAAGAATTTGTAGCGTATATGTTTGAAATGCCGAGGAAGAAGATCAGGATTGTGCCTCTTACTCGCAACTTTCAGAAATACGGTCTGCCTTTGTATGCGGCCGCTTGGGTTTGGTACAAACTTCTAGATCCAGATCCAGATCCAGATCCAGATCCAGGTCCATCCACCAGCGATGAAATTTCCAACGCAAAATCAAAATCGGCTCAGAAGAGCTACATCGTTTTGGCCGGCGGTGGCGGCGAGGGTCGGAGTGGTATCCCAAACGCTGTCCTTCTCGTCGAATTCGATTTCACTGCCAAGTCCCTTTCCAATCTTCCTGTGTCTAAGTTTGTAACTGCCTCTGATTTGCCGTATAGAATGGCAGTTCACCCACGCGGAGACGGTGTCGTTTGTTCATTCCCCAAGAGTTGCAGATTGTATGTAATAGATGAAGAAAAGAGCGAGGAAATTAAAAAATTAGTTCTAAATCTGTCTGATAAAGTGCTCACCCGGTTGGAAGATGTTGGACAGCAGTTAGCATTAAAGTTTAACAATGAGGGTTCTGCACTTGCTGCTGGTGGTGAGGATGGAAATTTAATGGTCATGGCCTAGCATGGAAGTTATTCTCGATAAAGCCGGTGCTCATAAATCTGTGAAGGATGTAGATTTCAGCCCTGATGGGAAATACCTTGTCTCCTTGGGAAATAGTGGTCCTGCTAAGGTTTGGGATGTAACTTCCAAAATAGCCGTAACTTCACTGTCAAAGGAAAATGTGAGCAATTAATTAAAATTCTGTCATGAGGGTAAATGTTTAGTATAATTTGTTTGTTCTGCCATTTATTCACAAACATTTTCTAAGTGTTTGGAGTAACAAAAATTTTAAAATACAAACCATCAAAATTGGGGCCTCCCATATGCCGAATCAACAGCTCTAGCCATGAGAGTGGTGGCCCCACCTAGTCTCGGCTTCAGGATTTTATACATACATGAAGTTTTACAATTGTCATTTTTTTTTTTTTTTTTTTTTTGATCTTTGATTGATTTATTTCAAATTTGTTAAGATCTACATGAGCATTTTACCAGGTTTAAGATTTTTTTTTTTAATTTTTTTGTTGAGAAAACAGTAATATTTATTAGAACACACAAACACAAAAGTAATATTTAGAGTTTTTTAAACGCATTACGTAACCAAAGTTCTACTACAAAAGGGTCTAACCTTTATAGTAGTAGCCTGGGTTATAAGGACTGAAACTCTAACACACGCAACCGATGTGGGATAAACATCCTTATATTTTTTTTTTTAGGAAACGGTAATACTTATTAGAACACAAACACGAAAGTAATATATATAATTTTTTAGACAGACATATAATACATTACATAACCAAAGTACCACTGCAAAAGGGCCTAACCTTTGTAGTAGTAACCTTAAGATCAAAAAATTTATACTTTGGTTGTTGGGCTTTTTTTTTTTTAGTGTAAAAAGACCAAGATATTACTAAGAAAATCATATTCAAGTTTATTTAAATTGGACTTAAAAATATTAGGGTCAAGATTTTCAATTTTTCATTTTAGGAGATCAAAACATATTTAATATACATACATACATACATACATATATATACGTATATATATATTATGGGTTAGGTTCAACTTACACCCGGTGTAACTCTAAATAATGTTATACCAACCAATAATTTGTTATAGAATTCATATTTTGAAAATCTCACTGTTGAATTACATATTCTATATGTTCTTAACATTCATGTCAATTGGATGTTATTTATGATTCGATCTGTAAACTTATCTTTTATGCATTATTTTAAACTACAAAAACTTGAATTTAAACAACTAATTGATGACATAATTATTAATCTTTGAATACTTTGAAATTTTGCAAGCATGGAGAATATACAAAGATAATATAATCTAACAGTAGATTTGTCAAAATTCACATAAAATTCAAAAATATTAAGTGGTGCAATATTGCTTAAAGTTACACCAGGTGTAACTTGAATCCAGTCACACACACACACACACTAGAATCATTACACGTGCTTTGAATGTGTGATTAGGCTTTTTATTTTTTTTATTTAGTAAAATAATGCTTAGTGTCCTAATTTTTAAGGATCTTTCTCTACATGAAAATTGATAAAAGTTTTAAAGCCTAAAACTTAGGAACTTTTTAAAATTAGTAAATTACTCTTTTAACTAGTTTGTGTTTTTAAATTTAAAATTATTTAACTAAAAGATAGAGGTATTTTAGAGAGTTTAAGAATTTATGTGCGGATATTTTAGTACACAAAATGATAAAACTCAAACAAGAAATCATGTTATTAATAATACATATACATACATACATATATATATATATATATATAAATATATTACAATTTTAAAATTAAAGTTTTTGCCAGGTCACTCTTAGGTTGAACCTACTAGCACAGGCTCTAGCCCCACCCACCAGACTGGTCACTTGACCATCAGATGAGTGAAGAGCCACCAAAATTGGTGCCTCCCATTCGCCGAATCAATAGCTCTAACCACTAGAGCGGTGGTGCCACCTAGTCTCGGCTCCAAGATTTTATACACAAATGCATGAAATTTTACAATTGTCTTCCTCTCTTGTTGGGGTATTTATTTATCTATTCTTTGATTGATTTATTTCAAATTTGTTAAGATCTACATGAGTTGAACTCAACGATTGGCGTTGCCTGCTCTAGCAAAGCTTCTCCCTGAGAGCTCTGCTGTAGTGTGGCATTGTCATCCCTTCCTTGGAAGGAGGTTTTGTCCCTTGAGTTAACTGTGTTTTCTCAAGGCTAGTGGTATTATACCTTCAAGGGGTTTGGGAAACACCTTTAAATTATATGCATATTTCACAGTGGAATGGACGACCTTACAAAACATTGGAGCTCTCTCTCCCTTTCAGATAGAGAGGGTACAGGTCTCAGGTTGAAAAAAGAACAAGCGGCAGATGATTTCACCATTGCAGCTAAGTTCTTTACTAAGCGTGCTCTGAATATTGATGTCATAGCAAGAACCTTTTCACCCTTATGGAGATCAAAAAAGGGTTTTAGCATCAAGAATAATGGAGATCATATCATCCTGTTCTCCTTTGAGAATGAAGCGGAAGTGGATAGAATTCTATCGTCGGAACCGTGGTGCTTTGACAAATATCTAATGGCCTTTTCAAAAATCAATAAGGAGTCAGCGCTAGAGGTGTGTAATTTCAACAAAGTCTCCTTCTGGGTTGAAGTCTATGATATACCATTATGCTACAGGAAAAAAGAAGTTGTAGAACAGATATGTGAAACAATTGGGATCATACAACACCCAAAGGATCCCCCTGACTGCGACGGCGGAAGCTTCATTAGAGTCAGAGTGTCAATTGACATTTCTCTACCTCTTTGCCGTGGTCGACTCATCACCCTGGATGATGACAGAGAACACTGGGTTTCTTTTAAGTACGAGAGACTCCCCAACCTCTGTTACTGGTGTGGCCGGCTCACTCACTCCGATAAGGACTGCGAGAAATTGATTGATAGCGAGGGCTCACTCTAGCAGGAAGACCAGCAGTTTGGGGCATGGATGAGAGCCCCTCCGTTTGTTGCAGCGCGTAAAAATGTTGTGGCGGTCCCAGGTTTTTTTGCCAAGAAGAAAATGGAAAATCCGGTCCAAAATGCTTCAACTTCGACATCTCAACCACACGAAAAGAACCGTCCGTTGGTTGCTGAACCAGCAGACAACCGCCCAACGACAGTTAATGCTCCTTGTGCGAACCTGGGCTCTCCCGCAATTCACGGGGGTACAAATGCTGCCTCGGACATCTTGGACTTGACAGAACCTGATGTTTCTCGGAAACCCACTCTACAAGAAGATTTTGAGCACTTAATCCGAGAGATTGACAAAGATATCAATCTATTTGAGTGTGGGAACGTGCAAGAAAGGCTTTCAAATATAAATGGGCGGGAACATATGTCTGCTATGGATTTTAGGGCCTCTATTCACTCCAACCCAACCACGAACGGGAATTAAGCCCAACCCACCCAGCCCACTCCCTTAAGTGATATTTCAAACCAAGACCCTCATACCTTGTCCACTCAGGCCCGAGCTGGGAAGAAATGGACCCGGATCTAAAGGCCTCCCATTATCTCAGAACCACAAGAAGCTAACCTCATTATAGGTAAAAGAAACTCCCTTCCTTTTCCAGATTACTCTTCATCCCCAAAACACAGACCCATAGAAACTCCCCATTACAATGAAAACATTCTTCCATCGGCGGCGGCTGGCTCCCAACCCCGCCGGTAGCCATGAGTTGGCTATGCTGGAACGTGCGCGGGCTTGGGAACCAACGCACCGTTCGTGAGCTCGAAGCTTTAGTCCGAGCACAAGATCCCGTTGCCCTGTTTTTGGCTGAGACGTGGGCTGATGAAGATAGACTTCACAACTTGTGTAATAAATTAAACTTCGATCATGCATGGATTGTTCCTCGAATCAATAGTACTGGGTGTCTCAGCCTCTTTTGGAAGAAGACAGTCCACATCGAAGTGATCTCCTCCTCGCCGAACCACGTGGATACGATCGTTGGGAATTCCAGCGAGGATCGATGGCGCTTTACCGATATATACGGTTTTGCGGATTCAAGAAGGAAGCATGAAACTTGGTCTCTGCTGCGCCAGCTGCACCGGCGTATCTCCCTTCCCTGGCTCTGTGCGGGAGATTTCAACGAAATAATGTGGGCGCACGAAAAATTGGGCAGGGGTCCGAGACAAGATCGCATGATGATGGAGTTTAGGGAAGTCTTGGATGAATGCGGTCTAATGGATTTGGGCTTTAGAGGTGAGAAATATACATGGAAAGGAAAACGCCAGGGGGGTATGGTCTTGGAGCGGCTTGATCGGGCAGTAGCAAACAACACTTGGTTTGCTTCCACCCCGGAAACTCAAGTACAACACTTATAATCGCACGCTTCGGATCATAGACTTAATGCCAGATGGAATCTTCCCCAAGCCATGTAGACCTTTCAAGTTTGAGAAAATGTGGCTGAGCGACAGGGGATGCTCTGACACAGTCATCTCGGCATGGGGCAACTCTATTCTGGATACTACCATGGCCCAGGTTGCAGGTAAAATCAAACTCTGTGGTGATAGACTTTCCATTTGGAGTAAACAATCTTTTGGATGTATTAAGAAAATGATTGATTCTAAAAGTAAAATGCTTGCTAAAGCTGAACTTGCAGCTACTAGAGGGGGAGGTGACTATGAAGTAGTTAAGGCCCTGCAATTGGAGGTGAATGCTTTACTGGACAAAGAGAGTCAAATGTGGGAGCAACGTGCCAGGGCATTATTTCTGAAATGCAGTTATAGAAAACACCAGCTACTTCCACAGCAAAGCCTCCCATAGATATCGAAGGAATCGGATTTACGGCCTTAAGAACAATGCCAATGTGTGGTGCTCGGAGGTGAGCCAGATCAAAGAGATAGCTGTTGAATACTATAACTCCCTCTTCACCTCTTCCAACCCATCGGATATGAATGAAATTCTGGATGCAGTCCGCCCCTCGGTCTCAGCAGACATAAACTTTCAACTCTCAAAACCATTCTCAAGAGAAGAAGTGGATTCAGCAATTAAAGAGATGGACCCCATTAAGGCTCCTGGCCCCGACGGTATGCCTCCGATTTTCTATCATTCTTTCTGGTCTTTACTTGGTGATGATGTTTATAATGCTGTGTTGGATTGCCTAAATAATTGTAAGATTCCTAAGGAAATAAACCACACTAATATCACCTTGATCCCGAAAGTTAAGTCTCCAGAAAGCATCACTGAGTTCAGGCCGATAAGCCTGTGCAATGTGATATATAAGTTAGTCTCAAAAGTCCTAGCCAATAGGCTCAAATATGTCCTCCCATTTATCATTTTTGAAAATCAAAGTGCCTTCCAGGCAGGGAAAGTCATCACTGATAATGTCCTCATGGCTTTTGAGACCCTGCACTATATGAAACACCACCAAACTGGGAAATCCGGGTTCATGGCGCTCAAACTGGATATGAGCAAAGCCTACGACCGGTTAGAATGGTCTTATTTAGAAGCACTGATGAAAAGGATGGGTTTCTGTGATTCTTGGGTGGCGTTAATTATGGAATGTATATCGACAATTAGCTACTCTATTTTGATTAATGGGGAATCCATGAATACAATCTTTCCAACCAGGGGCATTAGACAGGGCGACCTGTTGTCGCCATATCTATTTATTCTTTGCACGGAAGGCCTTCATGGCCTCCTAGCTAGTGCTGCTGATGCTGGCCTTATTAGGGGTGTTTCCATATGTAAAAAAGGTCCTAGACTGACGCATCTTTTCTTTGCAGACGATAGCGTAGTCTTCTGTAGGGCTTCCTTAGCCGAATGTCATATGATTCAGAATTTGCTGACTTGTTATGAAAGAGCTTCGGGGCAGATGTTAAATAGATGCAAAACTGGCTTGTTCTTCAGTAAATCCACGCCTACTGAGATCCAAATTCAAATAAAAGACTCCCTGGGGGTTCAGGACATCAAGCTATATGGAAAGTACCTCGGTCTCCCTGCTCTAGTCGGCAAGTCTAAGAGAGCCAGTCTGAATTTTATTAAGGAACGGGTTTGGGCAAAGCTCCAAGGCTGGAAAGAGCAGCTCCTCTCTCAAGTGGGCCGGGAAATCCTTCTAAAAGCCGTTGTCCAAGCCATCCCAGCTTATGCCATGAGTTGCTTTAAGCTCCCCATCTCTCTGTGCAACGACATTGAAACTTTAATTAGAAAATTCTGGTGGGGGCAGCGTGGTAATCAAAGGAAAATCCACTGGACAAGTTGGCATTCTCTGTGTAAGTCCAAATGTATGGGTGGTTTGGGCTTCAAGGACCTCCAAAAATTAAATGACTCTATGTTGGCTAAGCAAGTTTGGCGACTCTTGGGCAGCGAGGATTCTCTTTTCCATAGATTCTTGAAAGCCAAGTTCTTCCCGAATGGGAGTATTCTCGATGCAAAGGTTGGGACTGGTTCTTTTGCTTGGAAAAGCATCCTCAAAGGGCGAGAAGTGATCAGCAAAGGGATGCGCTGGAGGGTGGGTAACGGCTCGGTGATAAGAATTTTTCAGGACAATTGGCTCCCAGACCCTTACCTTAATAGAGTTCTGTCTCCCCCTGATTTTCTTAGCATAGATGCTAGAGTGTCTATGTTGATGGACGGGGTCAATAGAAGCTGGCTACATGAGATAATTGATAACCTCTTCTTACCTCACGAAGCAAAAATGATCAAATCTATTCCTATCAGCTTGGTGGATTGTGAAGATAAAATTTTCTGGCCTTTGTCTCCTAATGGTGAATACTCGGTGAAGACTGGATATAGGCTACTTTTGAATTTGGGTGCCAGCGATAACCCAAGCTCTTCGGACATCTCCCAATCCAAGCAAATCTGGAAAGCTATCTGGAAGCTGAATGCTCCAAACAGAGTTAAAATACTAATGTGGAGGGTGGGGCTGGATGCTCTGCCTTCTCGGGTGAATTTGGTTAAAAGAATGGCGCAATGTGATCCGATCTGTCCCAGCTGTGGTCTTGAGCAAGAAACGACTCTTCATGCACTCTGGTCTTGTCTGGCCTTAGAGGAGGTTTGGTCCGTGCGCTTTGCTTGGCTAATCAGGCAAACGAGGCTATGTTCCAATTTCCTGGATATTATTCAAGGCTGCTGCTCTAGGGGTGAGTCCTTTGAGTTGTTTGCAACCATATCCTCAATTATTTGGACCCGTCGAAATAGATTGAGAGTTGGGGAAACTCCTATCCCGCTGCAAAAAATCAATTCCTTGGCTCGTGACTCTCTTCAAGAATTCCAGGATGCAAATCTTCTCCCGTGTGGCCCTTCCCCTTCCCCCATTCCTGTCAAATGGTCTCCGCCTCCTGTAGGTTGGGTGAAAGTTAACTTCGATGGGGCTTTATTCAAGAAGACCGATTTTGCTGGATTGGGAGTGATTATAAGAAACGACCTTGGTCTAGTAATGGCTGCCTCAGCACAAGTCATTCCGCTGCCTACCTCGGTAGAGACGATGGAAGTGCTAGCAGCTCGTAATGCCATCTGTCTTGCTCGGGAGCTTCAGTTTAACAAGGTAATTATTGAAGGTGACTCGGAAGTGGTGATTAAGGCTCTTAGCAGTTCAAACGCCTCCTCCACCAGCTTTGGGCATTTAATCCGTGATATCAAGATTGCTTCTGCTGCTTTCAGTGAGATCAGTTTTTGTAATACTCGCAGACAAGGTAACAAAGTCGCTCACTCGATTGCTAGGCGAGCTTGTAATTTTTCTCCTTTTATTGTCTGGATGGAGGATGTTCCTCCAGACATCCTCTCTGTGTACTCTTCTGAATTAGTTTAATGAAATTTTCTTCCCCCCTCATCTTATTGGGGCAGATTCTCAAAAAAAAAGATCTACATGAGCTTTTTATGAGGTTTAAAATGCACTTTGCATGTGCGATTAGGCTCTTCTTTATTTTTTATTTTGGATTTAGTAAAATAATGTTTAATGTTCTAATTTTTAAGGATCTTTCTCTATATGAGAATTGATAAAAGTTTGAAAGTTTAAAACTTAGGAACTTTTTAAAAATAGTAAATTAATCTTTTAACCAGTTTATGTTTTTAAATTTAAAATTATTTAACTAAAAGATATAGGTATTTTAGAGAATTTAAGAATTTGTGTGAAAAGATTTTAATATGCAAAATGATGAAACCCAAACAAGGAATTAATAGTATGTATATATATATATATATATATATATGTCACAATATTAAAATTTAAGTTTTTGCCAGGTCACTCCTAGGTTGAACCTACTAGCACAGGCCCTAGCCCCACCCACCAAACTGGTCACTTGTCAATTAGATGAATGAAGAGCCATTATGTGTTTTTGTAAAATGTTTTACCAATTTTTTTTTTTATAAAACGTTTAACAAAATTTTACAAAAGATTTTATAGTGAACCGAAAACATATTTAAGGTTGATCGAATTTTGCAAGGAAACAAACATAGTAAAATACTAAAAAAGTGTGTATAGTTTATGGGAGTCATATTAGATGCCAATAACTAGACTGAACAAAACCAGCAATTCATAAGCTTTAAGGTTGCATTTGGAATTAGCTTAAATGTTAACAAGCACCACTTGGTGCTTGTTAAGGTGCAAAAAAGACAAAAAAATGTCAAAAAATACACTAAATAATACTTGTAAAACTGAAAAAATAACATAAAACTACAAAAAAGATAAAAATTTTGTCAAAAAAAGATTAAAAAATTGTTGTTAACGGACACCTTGCAGTACTCATTAACACAATCTTTTTATTATTTAGTTTATTTTTACTACTATTCATGAGTACTATTGCACTTTTTAATACTATTTATAAGTCCCACGGTACTATTTTTGCTAATTTTTAGCTTTATTTATAATACTTTCAGCAAAAAAAATTTCAGTTTCAACTAAATAAGTTGTTTCCAAACAGATCCTAAGTCAATTTCTCATCCTAAGTTTCATCATGAACAAGCTTTGCTGGTCTAGATACGTTGCAACCAAGTGAAAATTTTCAGGAAAGCAACAAAACACAAACGGACAAAATACAGAATCAACAGTCTCATTTCTCCGCCTACAGCTTTAATGGGGCGCAGACTATCATCATTAGAACTTGTCCGTTATAAATTCTAAGACTACATACCAATAGCAGGTTTGGTGCGTATGATATCCAGACAAACATTATCTTATACGTAAATTGAATTCTATAGAATAACAGATCTTATGCTCAATTGTTACATGAAAATCCATAAAATGTTTGACCAAGACTGATGACTGATACACAAGTTATAACATTTTAACACTCAAAATATGACATTACAGGGAAATTTATCGAGGGAAATTTACAGGAGGTTCCAAGCTACCTACAAGAATCCCGAAATCAATGTCTTTATCTTCGAACTTTTTGATAAAAGGGTGACTCTGGAAACAAAAAAAGAGTTAGCTATGAAGACTCTGACCAATACAACATGAATTTCTTAAATCCATACAGACATACACCAAGTTACTTACCAAAAGGTCCAACGATGATGATCTATCTTGGGGATTCTTTTGTATGCTGCAATTGCAATTGGAAACAAGATCAGCACATAAATCATGAACCGAAAACTATAAAATGGAAGAGTAAAGCATTCCTAATTGTGTCAATCCAAGTGAAAATGTTATATTACTTGGAAGACAGTGTTGGCAGGCAATATTTCAGCTCTAATTTTCCAGTGTCAGAAGATAATAGATACTACATGCAGAAAACAATCTTGTTATTTAGACTGATTTCCAAGTGATTGTAGGGGCATCTTTTTGAGCAATTGAGATCAAAGTAGAGAGCATATGTTGGAAACAACATGAGGACAGCTAATTGAAATTCTCTCAAAAATTAATACATCAAAATTATAACTTCTTGTTATTTAGTTAAATAACTTCAAGCTAATCTTTTGAAATGATACCCTATAGAAGCAGGTATGAGCTGTTTCATTTGAAAAGTTAAAAAGCTCAATAATTCAGTATAGGGTATTCAATGCAATACAAATTGGCTTAAAATATTAAAAAGCTGCGGCTTAACATATACATAATTTTTAGACAGGAGAAGGCTGTTATCAGGTAGCCATGAGGACATTAGATATCTTCATTCATGCTAGCATAAGTTCTCTCTCACAATAACATTATAGCTATAATGATAACAAAGCTCCTCATACTTCTCAAGCAAAATCAATTTCTTGAACAGTCATCCCACAATAGAATTAATGCAGCTTCAACAGGGCCTCTCTAACATTTGAATAAGTAGAATGAATAGGTGGGATTAGGCTACTCAAGAACCAAACATCAACTTTAACTTACTTGGGGTAAAAAATATATACCTATAAAGGCTTTAAAATAATAAAAACATTGAAATGGCTGGTAGTCCAAAAATCAAAAGTCTACATGACAGAAAGAGAAAACATTTACACCTAAAGGCTGACAAAGTCAAAACTGCAACACACCAAACTAACAAAATTGAATATCACATGAACACATGTAGTTCATTACCAGGCTGACACAAATGAACAGAATTCTGGGGAGAACTGATCTGATGGAGCTGAAGGTGGTGGGCTTTCCACAATTGCCTCCAAAAGCTCATAAAAGCTTGGCCAGCTTTGCTGATCTTCAGATTGCAGATAAGGAAACCGTCCTATTGCACACTCAAGCACTACCATGCCCAAACTCCAAATATCACTGCTATAATCATAAGTGCTCCCACTGATTCTCTCTGGCTAAAACACAAATTAAAAGCATTAGTCAATTTTTTTTTTTTTGGGGGTGGGGGGGGATAATCATCCCACCAGAATATGCTTTATGTGGGATTGAAATGAGAAAACAATATGCTTTAAGCACTAAAGCAAAAGCTTGCATCATAATAAATAAATAAAAATTGGAGCAATGAATTAGGGTGTTATAGAAGGTAAGAAACTCCACCTACCGACATGTAGTTATAGGTTCCCACAAATGTATCCCTTTGACCCATAGAGCTAGCTAGCACTGCACTCACACCAAAATCAGTAATCTTCACCTCCCCTTTGTGGTTTACCAGCAAATTGGATGGTTTGATGTCCCTATGTATTACATGTCTTTCATGGTGCAGGTACACAAGACCCAGTAAAACCTGGATTATAAATGTAGATCTTTAGTCATATGACATGATTTTCTTCAAATGTTGCAGACTTATCAATCTTAACTTAGTCTTAAAGCAAGAGGAAATTAGCTCATAGACCTGCTTGCAGACAACAGCAAGATATGGCTCAAGAACCGTTTTAACTTGTCTAATCACATCTGCTAGGGATCCACGATCCATGTATTCTAACACAAGGGAAATAGCTCCATTGTGATAGAAAGAATGATAGCAAACTACAACATTTGAACATTGAGATACTTGATTTATTTTCAGCTCCTGCACAATCTGCTTACGTATATCCTCTTGTATGTTCATTTGGATGACCTGTTATAAAAAAGTACCTTCTGGTTAACACAAAGACGACTACCTAGATCAGAAGTGCTAATGTCTAGATCATTTGAGATCTTAGTATATGTAATGTAACACTGAACTCAACATAGAAGAAGCCACAATTGCAAATACATTGAGAGAAGATGTCAAAGCAAGTTTCTGAATTCTGAATAAGATGTTAGCCTCAATTGTCCAAAATTATAGATAAAACTAAGAAATGATGCCATAACAAATATAGAGGATTGTAATTTCAATAATAGGTTACCAAGAAGTTGACAAGCCAGCACCATAGATAATTAGAGAAGCAGGCCAACAGATTTCCAGTTCTGCCAGTCTGTAGTTTCGTACATAGTCACTTATTTTGGTCTTACCCCATGTCTCCACTAAGTCAATTTTGATAAGCTCCCATAACTATTTAAACTTCAACCCCTGCCATTTAAACTAGCAAGTAGTAATTACTAATTACGCAGGCCATCCTCTCCCTTACCACACATTTCCATGCTTTTCCTACTGCATTTTCATCCATAGCACATACATCTTATATGACTAAAGACAGAATCACCTGTCACCTTCGCACTTGACTTCTCCAAGAATGTATATAGTCATTCCCCCTACATATATTATTTTTTAGAATTCCCCCTATATGTATTCAGACCTTAAAAAGAATTCATATACTCTCAATGAAATTAAAAGTTTTAACATCATTTTCATTACTTCACATGACATGTAACCATATAAAGTTTTGAGTTGAAAGTTAAAATTATATGATAATTGATATACTACTACTTGTCCTAAAAGCTTAAGTTGTTAAAAAATGGTAAATTTAATCATTTAACCACTATTCTAACAATAAATATATTATTATATATAGGCAAGTCCAAAAATTGGTTTTGCTGGAACCATGACCTTCAAGGCAAATAATTTTCCAACCCATTTATGGCGAACAAGCTGAACTACACCGCCGCTTCCCTTTCCGATGACTTTAATAGTCTCAAGATCTTCCAATGAGAATTCAATATCTAGCTCCTTACTGTCAGAAGGCTGTCCAAACACAACAAGAAAAGCTAATTTTATGAGGGCTCAAATATCTTATAGATAAAACAAAAGAAGTGGGGGGGGGGGAGTAGGCAATGAAGGATAAGTGTTGTATGAAAATGAACAATAACAGCCAAGCCTTAATCCCAAAGAATACAAAAAATAAGACAACACCAATACAAAGCATGAAGGTGAAGAGGGTGTGCAATAAGTCCTAATGGAATAAGAAGCCAAGTTGTTTGAAATAGGTATGATGATATCTATCATCAGAGGCATGGCACTTGAAAATGTTGGACTTATGTCTTTTAATTAGGAGATGGGTTGACTAGTCACTAGACATCAAATTTGGAGCATTCAGAAGTCTCCAAGAAGCATACCAAAAATAATTACAAAAAGAGAAAGGCTGGCATGAACTCCTTAAGGATGAAAAAAAAAGGTTAAATTGGAAAAAGAACAAGGAAACTACCCAAAAAAATGTATCTGAACTGTAAAAATTTAAATTTGGACCAACAGGGCTGCTTTCCCAGTTCTCCAAGATTAAGGTTTTGCAGGGTTAACTTAAACATGACCTGTTCAAACTCCTGGAAATGTAGTTGATGACTTATAAGGGAAAGTAATTCATCAAGGTAGAAGATACAAAATATTGGGACAGCAAAAGGCAGTTAAAGGATTAGTGAACTAGTAGTATCAACTTAGTTTACAGTACTGTTGTATAATTTAGACCTCATTAAAAGACTCATTAGCACTTTAACCTCATCAAGAGACTGATTATCACTGCAGAACTCCTCCAAATTCCGATAATTTTTATTCACACAGATTGAAAGTAAAATATATCATATATTACTGATAAAAACTAAAACAAGCACAAATGATTCAGCCAAAACACAAGTGCCCACAAGATAGGAACCGAATCAAGATATACTTACACGGGACACCTTTTCTTCAGAGATGAGCCGCAACCCTTTCTGGTTTAAGAAAAAATCTCCATCATGAAATGTGCCACTTGCAGTCCTGAAAATTTACCTTATTTAATCAAGAAATTTTTTTTCTTAAACTTGCTTTTCGGTGTATCCAGGAAAAAAGTAAAATTAAATTAATCCTATTGTTTTTTCAAATCTTTTAAATCCCAACTTGAAATAAAAAATAATAAATAAATAAATCCAATAAGAACAATTATAGTGAAAAGGGTTAATAAGTTTCTTTGCTCCCAAATATGAAATTAAACATTTACACTTTACCCCACAATCAGTGAGCTGATGATCAAAATCAAAAAGCTAAAGACACAAACTTCCAAATTCTTAGCTGTTTTTTTTAATACATTTTAACGGTAAGCAAACAGAGCAGAAGCAAAGAGAATCAAAGAAGCAAAGAAAGAATGATAAGCAATTACAAAGATCGATAGTTTAGAAGTAAAAAAGATGGAATTGAAAAAAGAGGAATAGGGAAACGTACAAGAAGGAAGTGATAGGGGTTTCTTGAGCAGGCACCGAGAGCTTGAGTTGATTCAATGGCGTCTTAGTCTTCATGATAAGGGTTTTCGTATTTGTTTTGCGAATATATTCTAACTGGTTCTAGGGTTTCAGAAGAAGCAGACTCAGTCTTTCTTTTGAGAGAGAGACTGAGAATTTTATAGTATTTGTGATTTGTTATTAAAAGACTAATAAAAGTGGACACTAAAGGAAAATTCAAACGAAGAAGACCGCGCAAATAAATATAACATTTTTGACTTGGATAAAACTTAGATATAGTTATCTTAGAGCATTAGCATAAGTAAGTGCTACTCTATCTCATTTTACCATTTCAAAAAACTATTTTATCAATTATATCATACCATTTTACAACATACCTAACATCTCAAAATTTAATTTTACCATACTACACATTAAAATAATATAAAGTAAAATAAAAATAATATAAAAATATTATCACTACAACTACAACTCAACAAGCCCAAATATCCGCCGGCGATTCGTACTCATTGTAATTAACTGATTCCGATGACATGTACAAAAGAGTTCCTCTAAGTTCTACTCTTTTTACTTTGTTACTCTGTTTTTGCTCTGCTTTTTTTGCAAGCCCAAATATTTTTCCTTTTTTGTTTTTTCTCAATTTTCTCCTCCACCTTCCTTCAACCTCTATTAATGTACTCTTTTAAGTAATGTGTTAGAATCACTTTTCCTCTCCCCTGTGTGTGTTTGTTTCTTAAATAAAACCAAAAATAAATAAATAAATAAATAAAAAACTTAGGTATAATAGTTTAGGTACTGCTTAAGTTTTCCTCTTAAAATTTTGTCATGGGACAATTTAACTAAAAAATAGACTTCTTTTCCATGAGAAAAAATCCACATAGCAGAATCTTAAAAAGGGAACCTAAAGAACAGCACTTAAGTACTATACCTAAGTCTTGCTCTTTCTTAAACTACTCTCTGCTTTATTCATCCTGTTGCACTTGACATTTGTTTAAAAAACCAGTTTTTTTTACTATTTAATTTATTTTTATTACTATTCATGAGTTTTATTACACTCTTTGATATTTTCATAGGTCTTACTAGCTACATTTTAGCTTTATCTATAGTACTTTTAAAAAAAAAAAAAAATCAGTTTTAGCTAAATAAGTTATTTTTAAAACAAACTGTCTACTAGCTTTTCGCAAATGAGGGATGTAGACTTGAGACTTAAGACTTAAAACTGCCAACCAAATTTTGCATTTTTGCATCAAACTCATTTTATTTATTTTATCTTCAAAAAATTGCATTATATATATATATATATATATATTGGATCATTCCATCACATTAAAATAATATGTTTTCTACTTACATCTAGCAAATATAAAAGAGGGGGAAGAATGTTAGAGGAGAGAGGGGAATAAAAAAAAGAAGATTTTCATTTGCATGAAGCTGTAGTGTTATGCAAATATACATCACCCTATAGCATGTTGTAAATCAGAAATGCATTTCCAGATGTAATAGCATCCACATTGGTGGAGCCAAAAATTTAGTAATATGGCTCCACAAAAAGCTATTTTATTCATCTTACCTTCTCATTTTACAAAATACCGAACATCAGTAGTTTTATTTTAGCTTTCAACACAATAAAATAATATATCTATTATAATAAAATAATATATTCACTACAAAGTAGTGTGAACACATGAATAAAATAATATATTTAAAATAAAGCAGCGTAAACACACAATTTATTTATTTATTTATTTTTACCTATGAGCTATAGTGCACAGCCAATTTTAGCTGTGCAATGTAGCTGTGGCGCCAAATTATTTGGCTTTGCCCCCACCAATGTAGTCATAAATTTGTATTTGGTGGTGCTAAAAATATCTATATAGCTTTCTAGCACCACCAATACTAAGTGGTTTTCTTTTGTGCATTTTTGTGAATGGTGTTATCCATCTTGCATTTTTTTGGGTTTTGCATGATCCAATATGATGGCAAAAATGTTCCAAATTTCCACCCTACTTGACCCACCCTCTCCTGCCCCAACTTGAACAATATTTTTTTTGTCTCATCTTGTCTTATCTCTTCTCACTTCTTGCCTGCCCTAAGTATGTATATATTATTCAATATTTATATATATTTTAATCTTCTATATACATATTATATTTATAATAAAAGTTTTAGGCAAAATACATTGTTGGTCCTAAAATCTTTATCCTTTTAAACAATTTTAGTCTATGAAAATTTTGAAATGATTGCTTTTAGTCCCTAAAAACCTTTAAGTGATCACTTTTGGTCATTTCATTAACATCCATTAAATCTCTCCAACAAAACAATGATGTCATCGAACTAAAAATTGACACATCATTACTATATTAGACATGTTATTAGGTGCTAAAGTGACACTTTAAGATTTTGAGGGATTAAAAGCAATCATTTCAAACTTCATGGACCAAAGATAACCATGAGCTAGAGTTTAGGCACCAAAATTTTTTTTAATATAAAATACATATTAAATTATTATTCCCCCCGAAACATGGGGCAGTAAGGTTTTTTTTTTTTTTTTTTTTTTTTTTTTTTTTTTTTTTTAAAATTTTTTTTAATTAAAGAAAAAGCATGAGTTAGGTGTATATTTTTTTTCCCAATCTTAAGAAGGCCTAAAATATTAGAGTGATACTAGTATATTACAAGTTTTATTACATAGGTCTTACAAATTGATATGCCATCAATGAAATAATTCAATACTCATTTATTCTTTTGTCGAAGTGTCACCTCATTACCACATCAGTTTGTAAGCTTTTTGTAGTAATATTTGTAATAAGTTTAGCATTTTCTCCACAAAAAAGAAAGAAAATAATTAATAGAAATACAACACAGTCACCATTAAGTGTATGAAAAATGCAAAAGTTAATACAAATTTTAGGACAAAAATTTACAAATTGATGTGATAGGAATATAATTGGTGTTACTTAAATAATATAATAAAATGAATATTTAAATAACTTTTCTTTTATTAGTGATATGTCAGTTTGTAAAACCTATAGAGTGATTATCATTTGCTCATTTTAGGTGAATTAGTCATATTAATAAGTAAGAATTAATAATAGATTTGAAATTAAATAAAAGTAAATAAATATTATTTAAGTAATATTTAAATGTAAAAATACCCCTATAAAATTCTCGTCATTGGTCTTAAACAATCTTGGACCCGCTCTACCCAAAACACTCATCTTTTTCTCTATCAAAACTCGTACCATAATCCCTTTCTCTTTTTTATACCCATCTCATCATTTTTGAAACCCTCTCATTAGGTATGGGAAAAAAAAGCCTCCATCATGCTTTGACATGACTTGCTTCGCTCTCGCCCATTACGAGTTTTCCTTGCCCAAAAGTGGGGATGAGGCACGATGATTCTACCTAGCCCAGTCATGTTATCCCCAGTCTCGTTATAATCAATACTAAAAACCAAATGCTAAAAAAAAATTTAAAAAAATAAAAAAAATAAAAAAGAAGAAGAAAAAAGAAGAAGAGATTTTCAAGGTTTTAAGGACAAATTGAGGTTTAACTAGATGGTGGACTACTATGGCATCACAAATAATAACTGATGACGTAAGAATTTGTAAAATTAATTAAGACCTCGAACACTTGCAAAAAGAAAAAGATAAGAATTGAAGAAAGTCAGAAAAAGATTTTTTTTTTTTTAATAATTTTTTTGTTTACTAAGAGATTTCTTAATTAATATGCTTACATACCTTTGTGTGGTGTAAAACCCCCTCTTTTTTAGGCTTTTGAAATGAGGTCCCTAATTCAGTGCCCCATTATGAGTCCTTTTTTTCTTTGCCATCAAGGACCTTCCTTCTCTGGTAGAATTCAACTTTAGGAACCATGCTATGAAATTCAACGTTTCCCTAACTTGAGTAATTTTTGGTACAAATAAATAATTAAGAATATACAAGTCCCAACTTTCACGTAATAAAAAGAGTGAAAATGTTATAAAAAGAAGAGTTTGACTTACTTCCAGTACTTTTTTAACTAGATGTGTCTTTTTATTTTAAATACACAATAGTAAGTGGTTGTGAGTTTTAATTTCCACCTTTTATTTAGTTAGTAGGTGATGTGACAGTTTCTCATTAAAACAAAAAGAGATTATAGTTAAAAAAGTATTAAAGGTAAACCAAACCCTAAAAAGAAATGTTGCAAGTCACGAATTGAAAATGATGAAGGAAGATGTTATAAGTCTTCCTCCACAAATAAGAGAGGAGTTTTAACAATTAGTATTATTCGTCTCATATTGGAAAACTAAAGGATGATGTTAGGAGTATGTTTGGTAATTGTTTTTTCCCTTTATTTTTTGTTTCTAAAAACTTTTTTTTTTGTTTTTTTTTTTTGTTTTTGTTTATGTGATTGAAAAACTTGTTTGGCAATCCAAAATGAACAGAAAACAAAAACTGTTTTCAAAACTCAATTTTGAAGCAAATTGAAAATAGGCAAAAGACTATTTTCAGTTTCTAGTTTTCAAAAGCCAATGAAAACACATGCCTGATTTAATAAGTTAGTGTTAGAGTTTGAATCCTAGTAACAACGTATTTTAATATTTTTTATTTTTTTTCTTCAGAAAAACTCTTTTTTCATTTCAACTAACCAAACATGTTTTTGATTTAAAAATTACAAGAAAATTGTTTCATTCTTTCTATGTCCAAAAACAAGTTTTTGAAAAAAAAAAAAAAAATGTTACCAAACATAACCTAGACTTTTTTCTCTGTAAGATTTTTTTGTTCCCGCAAGGCGAAAATTATTCGCTTGGTGAATGAAGGTGGTCAACCTCTTTTTGGATTTGGCCAAACACTTTTTCTTGCTCGCACCACAAGTATTTTAATTATTGAATGCATGTGCTTTTTGAACTAGTCTTGAATGTTTCTATATGGTCTAGGGGATCCTTTGTACCATCATACATTTCTAGTGATGGGAAATGGAATTTCGGTGGTAAAGGGCACTCTAGAATGTTGGCTGTGAAAGAATAGTCAGTCTACCTTATCATGCTATCCAAATCTTTGGACACCTTTCCCTTCATCACATTCTTCAAGTCTTTCATCCATTTTCTCATCTCCCTTATCAAATCATCTTTGGTGTGGTCAAGGCTGTGTTATCCTTCAATGCTCTTTCTCCCATTGCTACCCTCTGGACTACGTTCGTCTTCATTATGACGTTGATCTTGTCTTTTGGGTGGGGTGCAGCTACCTTCTCGTAATACCCACCATCTCAATTCCTGGTTATGTCGGTTCAGTTCATCTACATTGGCGACCAAAGTTTGAATCTGTAATGCCATTTGCGTCCCATTAGGCTGATTTGATGCGTCTATTTCCATTTTGTTGCTTGAGGATGTTGGTAGAGCAACGATTTTTTGTAAAAAAAAAATCAGTCGTCCCCACAGACGGCACCAAGCTGATAAAGCTAAATTCATCAATTGAGTTCCTTGTCAATTTGGATAGGCAATCAACCTCCTTGCCTATAAAGAAATAAAAACAATAATCCCAAGACACATTGGTGTGGTGTTTGCCGAGGACCCTTCGAAACTCAAGTTAGGCTAAATCTCACAAGGAGTTTGTTGTGAATTAAGCAATAGCAATTATTTGAGTAAGAACATACCCTTCTTTTTTGTCCTTGGTGGTTTATATAGGATCTTTGGATAAACATTTCTAGGTCAAGATCCTTTATTGTCTCTAATGACTGTTGTAATGTCTGCGTCATTTATGCCCAATAGAAAAGTCCTCAATGGTCTTATTTCCGTTGATTCATTGTGGGTGGCCTTCAATCCGATAACAGCCGTCGTTACTAATAGACGATGGTATTTCCTAGGCTCATCATATACATTTGTTATTCCATCTCCCAAAAAAAAAAAAAAAAAAAAAAATTTGTTATTGCAATTGTGTTTTCAAAATTTGTAAAACTAGTATGTAATCCGTGCTTACGCACAGGAACGGAAAATTGAAGTGATGCTATTGACGTTAGCTTAGGTTATTAAACATATAGGAAAATAGTTCGACCATGACATTTAGAGGTACTAAAATGATTTTTCCTTACAATTTTTATGATATTAGATTATTAGTTATGCCAAGTTTCTCATTACATTACTATTCTGTATATTGTAGAGTCCTAATTTGTGGCCCAAACCCAAAGTGTATGGGATTTCGGTCCAATGAACTCAATACAATAAATTTGTAGAAAGTGGGTCAAAGAACTAGGCCCTAATAAGTTGAACAACGGTTAGTATTAAATTAAATGACAATCAAGCATAAATAAGAAGTATTGATATTAATGGACTTTTAGTCCGAGGAGGTCAAAATTATATATATTGATCACAGTTTGATATAGAGACAATTTAGATTGCTACAGTGTTCTTTCTCTATTTTTCCGATCCCCCCTTTCACAAAGAGTCCTTCACATTATATATCTTCCTCTGGACCATCCTCATCCTACATCTGTTGATCATCTGAGCCTTTACTTGAGTACCTGTCCCATCAAACATCTTTTCTGGTTTTCTGTAAGTTGTGGTAGTCAAGGTAGCACTGTTCAGAGGTCTTCTTCACATAAATGTGACAAAAAAAGTAGCTGCAGTGCATTTAATACAGAGGTGGCAGCTTTCCCTTAGATATTTATAGGTCTCCTTCCTTCTTGTATATTCATGAGGCATGTCCCTATCATTAGAGTTTCTTGGAAGATCACTCTAATTGCTGGATTATATATTTTGAACTATATTCATCAAGTCCGAGGAGGAGCTCCTCCTCGGACAACCTTTCATTTGCTCCCTACTTATGGGACCTGAATTAGGAATATCTAATAATTATTTACTCCTCCTCAAACCTATCTATATCCTCGAATAAAGCCCAAAGCCCAATATATGATCTTGGGCTCTTATCCCCACATATATAATTTTGAAAACCACTATTAGATACTACATATATAATATTAATTTACAATTATTGTTCGTGAAATTTTACTAAATACAACACAAAATACAAATAATATATTAGTATAATAGTATCTCTTAAATTGAATGTGGATAGGTGTTTGGGATCTTTTAGCTCAATTACAATTTTTTAGGTTCAAGATCTTAGCATACAAAATGTATGAATAGAAATAGTATAAAAAATATGCTGATTAGCTTAGAGAAAAAATAACAGCAAAAATCTAAACAATTTAATTTTCATGAAAATCTAACAAAAACAAAATCCAATTTTGATTCTAATTGAATTTTCTTTGATGTTTAATATATAAAGTTATAAATTTGAATTATTTTTAGTTGTAGAAAAAATGGCTCATAAATATAAAATTATTCAAGCTCTCTCTTCCTCTAATTTTATATATAAAGTTAGATATATGATTAGGTTTTTTTTTTTTTTTTTTTTTGGTTTTTTAATGGTTTTTTTATATTAGACTCCTTGTTTTCTACCCCGATTTAACTCATTTGGCATAAAAATTAAAAAAACTTAGATTAGATTAGACATGTGGCATAAAATTAAACTATAATTGAAATTCAATTTTTACGTTAAATTAATTCATTTGCCATAAAAATTTAAAAGTTTAGATTAGATGGGATATACGGTACAAAATTAAACTCTAATTAAATTTCAATTTGAAATTTAATTGAATTTTCTCTCAGCTTTAAATAGATTGTACGTTGGTTCAATTTGGATCTTTGCATGTGTCAGAATCACTACTATGGTAAACTATTACTCTTAACTCTCATTTTTTTTGGTTAAGAAAATAGAAAGCCACATCCATCGTTGCATGAAAAATGGGCGAGAATTATTAATCTTGATCGATTTTTGTTTTTGTTTTTTGGATGATAGTCTGAATCGAGTGTTACCAGTGTGTATTTTTCTTATATATATATATATATAGATTTTTTTAAAAAAATATAATTGAACTAACTAAACTTTTCTAGGTGCAATTAGACATTTATAAAAAAACTGCATGCATTAAAGTGTTGGGCTTTTACATGATGTTGTTGGGAGTGACCTACTAAAATCTGATGCAGTTATGGCATCCCCTGAAAGCTAGGGAGCTAGCTAAGTAACCCAAGCCCAGACATTCCCTAAACGCAAATGTATACCACACAAGCCCAATGCACCCAAATGAACAAAAATAACAAAAAGACCCAAATCCAGTCACTTGAAAATGTAAATACAATTAATAAATAATAATTTTTACTATTTAAATAATATTATATATATTTTTACATTTTTTTTTATTTGTATATTTTTACAAAATAACGTTACTAAAAATCTGCTTTTATTTATTTTATACCTGTGACATTGAAAGGATAAGACGAATGAGGGAGAGAGAGATTTTGAACATTTTTATGTCACTAGTCACTCCTAGGCGTGGACCGTTGACAGTACAAGTGGGTTTGTTTGTGTCGCTCGTGAGACTGTGAGAGAGAGAATATGTGTATGTGTAGTACCAATAGTGGAAAACGAAACAGACATCCTAATAAAAAGTTTTGCGGAACCGAGGCGTTTAACTAAACTAAAATTCATAAACCAATCTGAAGTCCGGTCCCAATGCTGACAGACACAGCCTCCTGAGTTTCTGACACAAACCACAACCAACAAAAAAAAAAGCCTTCCCCCTACAAATATACACTTATCACCCTTTAAGCTTCTTTTTAAGCTTTTAAAGCAAGTTCACAGTTTTACACTCTTTTCTTTTACACTAACTAGTAACTACTAAACAGAAAAAGAGCCGTTACCCTCCTCTCTAGATTCTTTATAAGAAGATATAAGAACGTTACTAATCACTTTTGTAGAAGAAGAAGAAGAAGAAGAAGCATTGTTAGCTTGAAAGACCTAATGGCCAGGGGGTTCAGGCTTATCTTTACAGCTTCACTTTTGCTTATGCTTTTAGGTCCGTGCTTTATTCTCTATTCTAGATTCTTCTTCTGCATTTCTCTTCTTGGGGTTTAAATTTAATTAATGTCTGTTTTGTTGGTCTTTGAAATGTTTCAGCTGTGTTTTTTTTGGATGCTTTGTTTAGATCTTTATTCTCTTTAATGGGACTAATCTCCGCTTCTCAACAACAACTTGGTCTTCCTTATTATTAGAGCAAATCTACATTTTGAACAGTGTTTGTGCAAAATGTCGGTGTTTTTGTTCTTTCTGGCTGTTGTAATGACGTCTTTGTTGAGAAAAAGGCCTGGTTTAGCTCACTAATCAATGACTATCATTATCTTAAAACTTTTTTTCTGGGTATCTTTAGTAACCCATTGTTATAATAGCCTATTAATCTTGGTAAAGCTGTCTTTATTTACATACTATATATTTTTGGGGCAAAATATTAATAACTTCTTTTGGGTCTACAGGGTTGTGCTATATTCATTTTTTTCTTTTATACTATTGCAATTTTGTAGGGTGGGTGTGGGTTACAGCTAGATTGCAATTATTGAGTTTGGGTACCCCTTATAAATTGTCCTTGAACAGTTGACATACTTATATATAATATAAAGCAGTGTGATTATCAGCTTTCTTTATTGTTAGACTATATGCACACATGATATTTGCATTGCTTTTGAACTTGTTTCAATTCTCAGAAAATCCACGAGTTAATTTTACTGCTTTTGAATCAAACAGAAGTTAAGCTTCAATAAGTTCAAGTTTAGAACTCTGAACATCTTTAGTTTAAGTGCTTGTAAGCTCCGTTACTAATGCACCATACCATATATATTCTTTTGATGATTATAGTAGGTGGCAGAGTAGTTCTGAACTTATGATTTTTGATTGGAAGTCATTTTTGTTAATTATATGACCTTGTTAAATTTTTAGCATCCCAAATTCCCAACAATGGGGTTTAGTAGTCTGTAAGACCGCTGTCCTTTGTGACCAAGGCTCGAATGGTGTGTGTCTTTAAGGATACATAAGTCTACATACTCAACTTTTTCAATACCGTTGAGGTAGCAAATTGTCAGTAGTAGATAATGAAGTAGTGTTAGTGCTGGACTTATTCGTTTGAAACTTGCTGTGTTCATAGCATTACTCTTATGGATAAGGACTGCATATAAGTCATTTGTTCTGTCCTGTGTCATATGGGATGGTCGAAACATGAGGTCATGTTAACTCACATTCTTAAGTGTTATTATCATTTAAAATGAATCGTTACCCTTTAATTTACTGTGTTGTTTGCGCACTTAAATACGTTTGTTAAAAAGAAGTGACTTTTACTCGATAAAAAGCTTCTATATCTCCCATTGTTTAAGTGGATCATGATGGCCGTAGTTGCTGGTTATTCTCTTAGTTTGAAATGCCTCAGCAGTTTATTTCAGAACTTTGAATTTAATCAATTTCTGTGACAGATCTATGCAGGGGAAGCACAATTGGAGTTTGCTATGGAAGAAATGCTGATGACCTCCCCACACCTGATAAAGTGGCCCAGCTGGTTCAACTTCATAACATAAAATATGTTAGGATTTATGATTCCAATATTCAGGTTCTCAAGGCCTTCTCAAACACTGGAGTTGAACTTATGATTGGAATTACAAATTCAGACTTATTGCCTTTCTCCCAGTTCCAATCAAATGCAGACACATGGCTGAAGAACAGCATCCTTCCTTACTATCCAGCCACTAAGATCACATGCATAACTGTTGGTGCTGAAGTCACAGAAAGCCCCAATAATGTCTCTGCCTTAGTGGTACCTGCCATGAATAATGTCCTCGCAGCCCTTAGAAAAGTTGGTCTACACAAGAAGATCAAAGTTTCAAGTACCCATTCCCTTGGAGTTTTATCCCGATCATTCCCACCCTCTGCTGGAGCTTTTAATAGTAGCCATGCATTCTTCCTGAGGCCCATGCTGGAATTTTTGGCTGAGAACCAGTCACCTTTCATGATTGATATTTATCCTTACTATGCTTACAGAGACTCTCCGAACAATGTGTCTCTAGACTATGCTCTATTTGAGTCATCTTCAGAAGTTATTGATCCAAACACTGGTTTGCTGTACACAAACATGTTTGATGCCCAGATTGATGCTCTTTATTTTGCGCTGATGGCTCTAAATTTCAGAACAATTAAAGTCATGGTCACTGAAACAGGCTGGCCTTCCAAAGGATCACCTAAGGAGTCAGCTGCAACTCCTGATTATGCTCAGACCTATAATACCAATCTGATTCGGCATGTCATTAACAATACTGGTACTCCTGCAAAGCCTGGAGAGGAGCTTGATGTGTATGTCTTTTCTTTGTTCAATGAAAATAGAAAGCCAGGGTTGGAATCTGAGAGGAACTGGGGCTTATTTTATCCTGACCAGACAAGTGTCTATAGCCTGGATTTCACTGGAAAAGGTGCTGCCGTAATGACTACAGAGTCGAACATTACCAGTTCAAATGGAACAACATGGTGCATAGCTTCAAGTAAGGCTTCTGAAAAGGACTTGCAGAATGCCTTGGACTGGGCTTGTGGTCCTGGGAATGTGGACTGCACTGCTATTCAGCCTAGTCAGCCTTGTTATGAGCCAGATACTACAATCTCTCATGCATCATATGCCTTCAACAGTTATTACCAGCAAAATGGGGCTACTGATATTGCCTGCAGCTTTGGAGGGAATGGAGTTAAAGTTGATAAGAACCCAAGTGAGTACTATTAGGATCCAACCTCTTTTCATATGAATATCCTCAAAATCTATTTTTCCCCTCTTTTTTGAGGGACAAGAAATTTTACCTGTCTCTAGCACATCCAGTCATCTGCTTAACAGATGCAGCTAATTTTCTGAAAAGCATATGTATGTGTTTGACATGGCCTTTGCTTGTAACTTGAACTTCCTTCAGCTTGCAAATGCCCTGGCAAAGTAATTTGAATAGGATTTATAAAATTGACAAGCTGCTTAAGATGATTTTATCAGTTTGACCTGATGACTTTATTGAAGTGTCTGAGCTGCGTAACTATATAGTTTTGTGTAAGATTAACCGTGCAATATATTTCTAGACTCACTAAACAATTATTTGTGTTTTGACTGTGCAGGCTATGATAGTTGCTTGTATTTAACAGCAGGGTAAGTTCAATATTTGACATGACCTTCTTTTCTTTAATCACTTCATGTATCAAACACACTCTTATGATTCATTTTGACATGAGGTCCTGTTGGCAATTTACACAGGAGCAACAAAACTGTGGCAAGCAATACAACGGCAATTTCTTCAACTTCTTCTTCCTCCTCTACAAAGAATGAAGTTTCAACATGGATCTGTATTTATCTTCTTGTTACTGTCCTCTCACTCTTGAATATTAGCCATGCCTGGTAAGTTTGATCTTTCAGAACTGTAAAGATTTTGCCATGGAAATGAGAAGTACCAGTGGTGGTGCTAGTGATGCAAGGACAGGTAAATAGTTTGAAAATTTTTCCCCAAATGCATGAGGAAGAATGTAATTTGTTAGATTGATCCCCTCCCCGTGTAGTTTTGTATGATAGTGAAAGGTGTTAAGAATATGGCAAGCAAGACAACGCCATTTGTGGGATATTAAAATATATATGCTTTTGCATGCTTGAGGGCTCAAATTTGTGCCATGAGTTTGTTGTAGCTTTTGAACTTTTATCATTGCAAATCATAGTTAAGTGAATGTACAAGTATGCTGTGTGAGATATCTCTTGTATGATTTTAAGGTCATCTTTGAACTTCACCTGAAATTTAAGAACAAAGAATAAGTAGGTGGCAATTAGGAACTGAACATAGAAACATAAAAGAATATCAGATTTACGGGTACAATACCCAAAATTAGGGTTATGAAGTTGCTGTAACTACTTTTTGGGCATAAACAAGAGACCTTATTCATTGAACTAACTTGAACCCATAAAAAAAAAAAAAAAAAAAAATCAATTATTCAGCTAATAAGAATCCATAATTAAATTATGCAGTATTTGATAGGCCTATTAATAGCTTAGTCTGATAATTGATTTAGTAATTGGTGAAAAAACTAACAAACCTCTAATCTAGAGAACTCAAGTATTTATTTCTCTTAGCAATTAGCAAAAGAAATGACCAGTGAAGCTGTAGCAGTCAAAATGAAAATGGTCAACGGATCAAGCAAAAGAAATGATCTGTCCAGATTCTCTCCTCCAGAGGAAGGAGACAGAAATTTTTTTTTTTTTTTTTTGAGGAAAAAAAAGCCCATACTATCATTGTCCTAGTCCACTTAAATCCGAATTCTATAACGTGGAACTATCGAAATTGCTCGGGACTATTCATGCGGGCAAAGCATTAAAAACTAAAGCACCATGACTCAAACCACAACTCTCATACTTACAAGGGTGGGTGAGGGTCCCAGATTCATAATCATTAATCAACATGGGCTTTCTTACTTTAATAATATGGGTCGTTAAATCAGCAGATTTTACGTAATTACCTTTTTTTTGGCTGAGTGATTTTTACCTCATTATTACTTTGTCTTTGAGATTAGAAATATTATTATAGTCAACGAACAATTATGCTAGTTCTCTGTTATGGTCAATGCACAAGTGTCATCATTAAATTAAATAAAGTTTCTTCCGTCAAAGCAAATCATTAATTGTAAATAATCCCCTTTCTAAAGGACAACATTGTGCGCAGCCAAATCATACCAACTCTGTCATTCTCAAAAAAAAAAAAAAAAAAAAAAAAAAAAAAAATCATACCGACTCTGTTTGATCATGCTGATCTTGTAGCGAAGACTGGTAAAACCAGGCATCAAATCCTTTGGATGGACGCTTGGATGGGTCATTCATTTCATTTATTATAATTCAAATTATTATTACAAGTGGGAAATGAGAGATTCGAGACCCTGATTGTCTTTGTAAAAAGAGATTAAGTAATGTTATTAAGTTACAAAATTTTTGACTACTTCATTAACTCTTCTTTCTTATTTATTTTTATGGTGTCTCCTAAAAAAAAATAATAATAATACTAGCTCAATTCCAAATTGAGAGTCTTATTTAAAAAGATAGAAGTTTCCAAAATGGGTCTAAACAAAGTTCTAAAAAAATTTTATTGTTTAAAATGCTTGTGTTTAGTAGGCATGATAGGAAACTCAGTAAATTAATGTTAGACTTTTAATTTTAGAAACAAGAAAATTTTTTGGGACATCCCAAAATGAAATACACAACCAATAATTTGGAACAAATGAAATAATATTTTACCTATCCCAATTTATCATAATTAATCGTAGACCTGCGCATAGCGCGTGATAATTTTTTAGAATTATCTCATAAATATATATTTTATTATTATTATTGTTTTACTATTGTCTATGTAACTTATGTAAAATTCTTATATGATAAAATTATCCAAATCATGCTATGTAATAAAATAATATTATATTCTTTATAATGCAATAGGATAACATTTAACAATCAGAGAGATCAAAAAAGAAAAAAGAAAAAAACTTAAAACACAAAACTAAATTGCATCAACTCAAAGTAGAATTATTAAAAATACAAAAAATTAATAACCTAAAGCAGAGATGCAAGAAAAATAAAAATCCATCAAAAATTGAGAGAGAGAAATAACCTTTTTTGTGAGGGAAAATTATACATAGAAATATAGAATAGAAAAGATAATGAAAAATTTATAATAAGAGGATAAGAATAAGAAGAAACAAAAAAAGAAAAAAAATGAAGATAAAGGGAAAGATAAAGAGTGATATTAAGGTAGAGGGTAGTGGAGAGATGAAAATGTGAAAGGAATGAGAAATGTTGGAGAAAGTGTAAATGTTGTGAAAAAAAAAAGAGTACGATTTTATAAGGAATTTTTTATTTATTTGTATTTAATTAAAACATTTTATGTTTAATTTTTAAAAATTAAAAAAAAAAAATGAGAGAAAATATTAATAATTTAATGACATGGAGGATATGGCTGAATTTAAATGGTCAATTGTTGTAGTGCTATTGATTTTAGCTTGAATATATATATTTTGCAACATGAAAAATGATAAACTCTATCCATATAACTAAATTAAAGTTGCTTTATGATGTTGAGTTAACAAAATGAATTGGTGGTTACCAGAACTTAAGCATTTTTTTTGAAAGAATAAACCTGAAAGATGAACATGTATTGTCTTGTTTTATTGCTTGTCATTTGAGTGACATTGAAGCCTCGCATAAATTAATGGAGCCTCATTAGACCTATCAACCATTATAGCTCTAAAGAATACCAAAAACAAAAACTTTGCATAAATTAGTACTTACCCTTTGCAAGTCAAGAGGCTACATAAACAATCTAATGTACATCATTACCCAACAATGTTTCAACTCACCACATAGCAAAGTAATCATGCAAATGAACTTTGAAATATCCATTTGGTGTTACAGTTGATGGTATGTAGCTTTTAGGAAAAAATATGTAATAGTGGTAAATTAAACAACACTATTCAACTACTCAGATTTATCACGATACAAGGAGAACATTAATGCATTATGGAACCCTTTGTTCCTTATGGCCCATACAAAATTTAAACTATTGGAATTAAGAAGAAATAGATTTCTAAATATATAAATAGAATAATTTTTTGTTAGAAGTCAATCACTGTAGATGAGGAGAGAAAATAAAATCAAATGAAAAGATAACGTATCAAGTCTAAAAGGAATTTCATAGAACAAATGTCATGTTGTACAAAAATAACTTATATATATATATATATATATTTTTTTTTTTTTTTTTTGAGAATAAAAAACAACTTATATAGAACAACTAAATAGGTGAATTTAAAGCAACCCAAACTAAGAATTTAAAGAAAAACACATGTAATAAAATTAATAATTAAAGAGAGAGTAATAAAATTAACAATTAAAGAGAGAAAAAAAAACTTAAATCACAAAACTAAATCGCATCAGCTCAATATAAAGTTCTAAAGAACACAACAATTTATCAACCTAAAGCAAAGATGAAAGAAAAATAAAAAAATCCACCAAAAAATTGAGAGAGAGAGAGAGAGAGAGAGAGAGAGAGCCTTTTTTTTTTTTTTTTGTGAGGGAAAAGTATGTAAAGAATGGAAGAGAGAATAACAAATTTATAGTAAGAGGTTGTGAATAAGAAAGGACAAAAAAGAAGAAGGAAGATGAAGAATGATATTAAAGTAGAGGGTAATAGGGAGATGAAAAGGTAAATGATAGAGAAAGGTTGGAGAAATTGTAAATATTAAAAAAGAAAAAGAAAAAAGAAGAGTAAATGTTAAAAAAAAAATTATAGAAAAATTGGAAAGAAAAATGATAATGACGTGGACGCTGATGTGGCTCAACTGGAGCGTAGCAACAATAAATGCTACACTTCAGTTTTTAGATATATATAAATATAGATTTATTTAAATCACTATGACATTTAGTAAACCTTGGACCTCACAAATCAAAAGTGTTAACCCACCATTATTGTCACCAAATCCAATTTAAAAAATAGTGTCATTCGATTGTTTATATCCTTCGTTACTAACGCAATAAATAGGGCATAAGATCCAACCCATTTATTGGTGCCACACCATAAACCTTGCAATTAGCAATATTCATTGTAGGGTCACAATTTAGAGCCCAGGCCCAACAGGTATGGGGTTCTGGTCCAAAGAGCCTCGAGACAATGAATTTATAAAGAGTGGGCTATAGAACTAGGCCTAAACGAAGTGTATTCTAACTAAAGTTGGGCCATAAAATGATTGAAAGTAAGAAAATCCCCTTCACGTCCATAGATTCTTGGTTCGAGGAGACGCGTGGAATGAACACGGATCCTTGTTCAAAGACTATGGTTCTTGCACTGTTCTTCTGTTCTAGTTTCCTTCTCCCCCCCCCCCCTTCTTCATGGGGACTTCCCTTTCTTATATAGTCTTCTCGAAGTCATCAGGACCTTACACTTGTTGATCATCTGGACCCTCACTTGAGTGCCTGTCCTATCGAACATCCCCCCATCTTTCTGTGAGTTGTGGTAGCCAAGGCAGCACTGTTCACAAGTCCTCTTCACATTAATGCAGCCAAAAAAGTAGTTGCAATGCATTTAATGTTGCAGCCGCAGCTTCTCCTTGGACACTCTTCGCTTCCTTCCTTCCTACAGGCCTGTGGGGCTCATCCTTGTCACTAATGCCCGTTGGTGTGGGTCCTTCTAGCAGGCAGGGTGCATGTTTGAGACATATTTGTTACGTCCGAGGAGACATTTCTCCTGGGACCGCCTTCTAGACATCTTCAGGCCCACAAGACCTAGGCCGGGAGCCCTTTTTGGCACCCATGTCTTCTCCTCGGATGTGGTCAATCTTCTCATACGGGGCCCAAGGCCCATTGTGTGATCTTGGGCCTTTGCCCCTACATTCATCAATCTGTTATCTTATAATATTCTCACCATTACCAACCCGCCATCTTACCCCATTTCTAACAATATATTGTGCAGCCATAATACTTCTCCATAGATATGAAAACCTTCTCCCTGAAGAAGCTTCCACAAACTCACACTCTAGAAAATATTTGATTTTGAGAACTTAGTAGGCAAGAAAATTAGTTTCCTTCTGAAGTTTCCAACCCTGTTTAGCTAACAAAGTTAGATTGAACTACTTTGGTAATTTAAAACCCATACCACCTTGGCTTTTTGGAACACAGTTTTTCCCAACTATTCCAAGTCATTTTCTTCTCGTCACCCATCTATCCCCACCAATAATTCCTAATCATACTAGTCATTTCATCACAAAAACAATAGGGATCTTGAAACAACTCATGGTGTATGTAGGAATTGCTTGTGCAATAACCTTAATCAAAATCTCCTTACCTACTTTGGATAAGAGTTTTCCTTCCAACCAACTAGCTTGTTTGCCAACGTCTCCTTCAAATCCAAGAAAGTTTTACGTTTAGATCTACCCAACAAAGAAGGAAGCCCAAGATATTTCTCATGTTGACATATAACTTTTGCATCAAATCTAGTTTTGAATTCTTCCTGGATGTCTAGAGGAGTATTTTTACTACAAAACAATGATGTTTTTGCTTGGTTCAATAGTTGTCTTGAAGCTTTCTTATACACTCCAATAATTTTTTTGCAAAGAATCACATTCCTCTCAAAAGAGGCCCTCAAAAAAATTAAGTTGTCATTTGCCAAAAAAAAAAAAAAAGAGAAGAAGAGAAAGACAAAAGCCTCTACTACAAGCCATAACACCATGTAAAACCTCATCCTCCACAAATCTATATATATCTAAAAGTTGAAGTGTAACATTCCTTGTTGCTACACTTCTGATGAGCCACATCAGCAGCCACATATTCCACGTATTTTCTACCTCTTCTTTTCTTTTTAAAATTTTTCTTCACCCTATTCTTAAAAAAAAAAAAAAAAAAAAAAAACCTCTTCTTTTCCCTATTAGTCCACACCTACTATTACAATTCCTCCAACCTTTCCCCTTCCTCTTTGCCTCTTTATCTCATCCACTACTCTCTACTTTAGCGCTACACTTCATCATTTTCTCTTTCTTATATTTTGACTCTTTTTCTTCCCATTTTATTTTGTATAAATTTGATATAATTTCTCTCATTCAATCCATATTTTGTTTTCCACACAAAAACTGTGAGCTCTCTCTCTCTCTACTTTATTTTGGTGGATTTTTGTTCTTTCTTATTACTCTAATTAAGGTTGATGGTTTTTTTTTTTAATATGTGTTTTGGTATTTTATTTTTTTAATTTCCCATCACAAAGTCTTCTCTCTCCCTTTTATAGCTTTGGTTGAATTTTGGTTTGGGTTAATACTTAGTTTTTTTTGGAAATATGAATTTGAGTTTACATCAAAACACAATCTACATGATTATGAATTTGAATATTCCTACCAATTGTTTGATTAATAGATTTGAGTTTATATCAAAACACAATCTTCATTTGGTTTCATTTTAATTTTGGTAAAGATAACATTGTAATTTTGTGATTAGTTTTGATTATCATGAAGAGATGAAAATTTTGAATAATAAATTTGAAACTTATAAAGTTTAGTTGTATATTAGGCAAATATAAGACACTACAAAAAAAGTTAGAAGAATATGGTTCACCTTAAAAAATATTAATAAAAAAATTGAATGATATATTTGTAGGGATAAAAAGATAAAAAATACTTGTAGTAATATTTTAAAAATAATAGACAATACCTGAAGTAATTACTTTTTATATATTGTACTCCATTACATAATATATATATATATATCCCACACAATGCTGTGGGTGCAAGCGCCTGTGACTAGTTTGAAAGGGTTTTTCCAATCGTGTAAAGTACGCCTTGGCTTAGGGTGGACCATGGCGGAGGGTGTAAATGGAGTCGCTATCTAGATTAGGCCTAGGAACCACAAATATAGTGGCCTTGTGGAAGGACTGATCTTTACCAGAGCACGTGTTCGGAGTTTAGGTATGGGGATAGGAATGTGTTAGGTACCCAACCCTACCTTACCCATGGGTTGACCTCCACTCATTGTGTCCAAATCCTAACCTCATTAAAGGGTTTTCTAACATGTTATTCTAGACTCACACACACTCTAACATGCATCTAAAGCAATCAACATGAAATATCATCTCCAAACCTAGCATTCATCTATCATGACATTAAATATAAATCATCAAAGGCAGCAACATCACAAGGCAGATTTAAACGAATATTCCTAAGCATTCAAGCATTAAACTAAAACTCATGGCATTCAACCAAGCATATTAAGCAACTCATGCTCAAACACTCAAATGGATGTTCATGTGATTTATGCATGACTTACCTCACTGCACTATAGTACTTATGCATCAATGCATGTTCATGATATTCAACAAAGATACAAACCTTAATCATACTCCTAAACAAAAATAAAACAAAGCATGTTAAACCACTAACCCAAGACTCAAGCATATGAAAAACAAATCAAATAGAACCTAAACACGTGAAAAAAAAACCAATGAAAAGCAAAGAAAACAAAATCTAGGTTTTTGGGCATGAGTGTATGTGCGCATACATAGGGTATGCGTGCATATCCCATTTGTATGAACACACACCCAAAAACAAACCCAGAAACATAGAACAAAAAACAAAACAAAAGAAGAAAACTAACAACCTATCATGCTTATAATACAAACATAGAAGAAACCTAGGCTAACACAAACATATCAAAGTATTTATAACAAGCAAAAAAAAAAAAAAAAAAAAAAAAAAAAACAAAAGAAAGTGAAGAGCCAAAGTTGGAACCTTTACCTCAACACAAGAACTCTCTAGAGCTTGATTTAATCGTTCCTTTTAGTCAATCTAATCAGCAACAAAATCAGAAGGTTAGTAAGCTTTAGAACTCAAAGGCCAAGACCAAAATAGGTCCTAACCAAGTAAAACTTGACTTGAGGATATTTTTATGAAAAACTATCTCTTTGATTCACTTTTTTCTAGTGAATCTTGTATATTTTGTCCTCCTCTGAAAAAGTGCCTTTATGGCTTTTTATAGTGGTAAAATGAGGGTGTAGCTCCCAAACGATGTGGGATTCGCTTTACACGAATTTCTGTCCAAAAAGCTTTCCTTTCATAGTTTCTGAAACCCTAGATGCGTCTGCATACCCTAAGTATGTGTACGCATGCTTCAAGTGTGTGTGCATATACGCATCTATGCGTATGCACACTTAGGGTTTCCTATTGCTTTTATTTTACAAAAATAAGTTATTTCTTCCCTAAATAATTCCTCAAGTCAAGACTTTGCGAGATTAGAGCCTAAATCAACCTTGTGCCTCAAAGTAATGTCATCATTGGGGATTCGCTCTACGTGAATTTATTTCCAAAAAGCTTTCCTTTTATAATTTCTGGAACCTTAGATGCATGCGCATACATATGCATATGCACACTTTGGGTTTCCTGTTGCCTTTCTTTTCCAAAAATAAGTTATTTCTTCCACAAATAATTCCTCAAGTCAATACTTTGCGAGATTAAGCCCCAAATCAACCTTGTGCCTCAAAGTAATGTTGTCATTGGGGAATGAGGGCCTGAGTCATAAGCAGTATAAAATAAGGTGTCTACAATTGTGTGGGCTTGTGGCTAGTTTTTTTTTTAAAAAAAAAAAAAAAAATTAAAGTTAAAAACCCCTTTGCACAAATCATAAACAAATAGGGAGATAAACAGTCCCCTTGGCATAAGCCCCTAGAAGGGTTTATACAACCATAAGGCACACCATTAATCTTCATGGAATAAGTAATGGAAGTTATTCATTGCATCATCAACTCCCTACATCTACCATCAAAATCCAACTTCTCCATAATTTTATCCAACCAAACCTACTTTATCCTATCACATGCTTTACTCATATCTAGTTTCAAAGACACCTCACCTGTTTTTCCTTCCCTCTTTTAGCAAATATGGTGCATAATTTCAAAGGCTTCCAAGACATTATTTGTGATTAACCTACCATGCACAAAAACACTTTGGGTATTACTTATAATGGATGGTAAAATTCTCTAGTATATTAGCAAGAGTTTTAGAGGCCAATTTGTATACCACATTACAGAGACTAATTGGAAGATATTTGGTAACTTTAGAGGGGTTCTTTGTCTTAGGAAATGTGAGTGTCATTAAATTTTGGTGGAACTTTCCCATGATTAAGAAAATACGACACAGTTCTAGTTACACAATTACCAATAGTTGTCCAAAATTGTTGATAAAAGAAGGGAGGCGTACCATCACGACCTAGGGATTTTGTTGCATACATTTGTTTCAATGATTGGGAAACTTCACAAGCGTGAAATTCCTTTGTCAGCATATGGTTCATCTCACCCAAAACCTTTGGTTGCACAACATCTAAAATACCCTTAATATCAAATGGTTGTGAAGTTGTGAACAAATTAGAGTAATATATGTGAAATACCCTCCCAATTTCGGATTCCTCCACTTGCCAAACTTGATTTCATCATAAACCCCATCAATATTATTGCGTTGGAAATGACTTGAAGCCTTAGCATGTAATAGAAAGAAGTATTCCTATCCCCCATTTGAAGCCAAGTAAATATTTGATCTTTGATTCCACATATCGTACTCCTTATCAAGCCAATCATTAAACTCCTTTCTTGTATCACATGTAGCTTTTATAATATTTGGCATTGAATATTGCTTCTCAAGACATTGAAGATGTTTATGGATTTTGGAGATCTTCCTTTGCACATGCCTAAATTTAGTTTTATTCCAAACCTCTAATATTGATCTACATAGATCCATACATACTCTTTAAGAATGAGAATTCCAAACTAGACATTAAACCTTCCTCCCAAGCCCCCGACACAATTTTCTCACACCCTTCATCTTTTAATCACATAGATTTAAACTTGAAATGTTTCTGCCTCCTCTTTCTCTGCATGGTACTCTTATTCAAATGGATAGATAATTGAGAATGGTCTAATGCAGAGTTTGCAAGATGGAAAACTCTAGCATTTGGAAACAGATTATGCCAACTTATAAATCCTAAGGCATGGTCAAGCCTCCCTTTAATTTGAGTACCATATCTTTTTATATATTTCCACTTGAATTTAACACCAACATATCCCAAATCTCTCAACCCACACACATCAATAGCGACCCTAAAATTCTCCATTTGTTTTGCAGCTCCAACTCCCCCTCCCACTTTCTCACTCATCCCTATTATTTCATTAAGTTCACCCACAACCATCCATGGTAGATTATTACCTTGATGAAGGAACTTGAGGAGTTTCCATATGTATTCTCTTTTTGAGACTTCTAGATTACCATAGAATCTTGTGATGCGCCACCAACCAACATTCAGACCACCATCTAGATGGGTATCTATATACCACTTTAAATAGTGTTGAATGTGAACCAATAACTCATTTTTTCACAATATTGTTGACCCGCCACTACTACCTTCACTCAAAATCACCAAACCATATTTGAAATCTATTTTATTCATCACATATTTCATTCTTTTGAGATTAGCTTTTGTCTCCATTAAGAAGATCAAATTGGGAACTTCATTTTGAATCACCTTCTGTAAGGCTTTAACTGTCTGAGGGTTCCCAAAACCCTAACAGTTTCAACTTAGGACACTTATAATGCCTAGCAAGACTGCTTCGCAACCATTGCTGATCCAAATTGGTTTACCAAAAAAAAATTCCTAACCTTTTTGCATCCTCATCAGGCTTTTTCTTTTTGTTGAAATCCACCTCCTTATTGCTATCTAGCACACTGTTGTTATTACTAGACTTACATTTCAAAACAATACCCCTAGAGTTCCCAACTATCGGGCCATTCACTCTCTCCAACTTAAGTTTGCTCAATGTGGTCTTTTTGTCCTCACATGACAATCCTTCCTTATCTCTAAAAATACTAGCCTAATGAGACACTCAGAGCATATCATCGGCTACTTTAGTTTGGATAGATACACAACCTTTACCATGTGATTTAGGCCTTGTTTGGATGCCCACTACCCCCTCACTCATCACTCAATCACTCATCACTTATCACTTATCACTTAAAATACCCCAACTTCCTAAGGTGGCATGTTTGACACTTATTTCCAACTTCTGATAACTCAAATTTTTTTACTTTTTGTGAGATCCAGTACCTGTGATAAGATCCTGATAGGAATTAACTGAATTCGAGGATAGTCAACCTCCAAGAATGATAAAGAAAAGAGGAATAATGAGAAAGGGGGAAAACAGAGTATAAGGACAACAATAGAACTTGGGTTATTTCATTCCTGCCAATCAATACAATTCAATCTCCTTATATATTGAATCCCGTGTAACTAACTAATTCCCTAATCTATGATTACAACGCACTAATCAATGATTAACAGTAAATGAGTAACTACCCATAACCCCCTGCTCCTAACTGCCTAACTGAATAACTACCCCTGAGGCCGTCACATCAGCAGCCCTTGCACCCCACAGCAGCAGATCACGCACCACATGGCAGCAACCCACACACCCCAAGTGCACCTCAAGGCCACACACACCAAAGACCCTTCAGTCCCCACTACCTTAGCACGTGCCTCCATATTCAACCTTGTATCAACCTGAGCACCATGTCAGGCTCACGGTTAGCCTACCCACCTCACACACATTCATACCTCATTTCATTTTATTTTTCCCCTTCAGCTTTGTTATTCACCCAAAACCCTCAATGAACCCAGTGAAGGAAATCAAAGTTTGGACCTGCGGCGCCGATCTCCACCATCACCCAGTGCCTCCTACCTCGTGCACATCGTCACCCAGTGTTGCAAGATCTCTTCCGACGTGCAGCGGCATCATTGATCTCCTCCATCATGACCCAACGACGCCTATCAATCATCATGGAAACGTGCTCTGACCAGAAGAAAATGAGAGAAGCGAATTAGAACTAGGGGCAACCTGAATAGTGAGCAGTATTTGAGGTAATAGGTGCTACTTTCAGAGCTTGATATGTCACTTATTTCCTTTTTCTTTTTATCCTAGTGATTTGTATGGATTTTGGATTTTGGATGTTGGAATTTGGATTTTGGATTTTAGATTTCCTTAAGGGGATTATGGATTTTGATGTTAAATTTCCAGTTGATGTTGATTGAATTCAAGTGGGTCTAACTTGATACGTTTATTAGATTTCTAAGTTCAATTTTACTGGGTTTTGTTAGTTTCTGTTCGGTGCTCAATCTGGGTTTTCTAGGACCTGAATCATGAAAAAATCTTTAATTAGAGATTACCATTGTTTAGTTAAAAATGCTATGGGTCTGCTTTGTTTACTATTAACACATATGGCTTTGCTTGCATGCCATATTCTAGTAAGTTCAAGAAGGTGAAATTTTTTCCCCATTTCGAATCTCTTGCTAAATATGGGTGTAATGTAATAATAATTGTGGGGAAGTTATTGCATTATTTTTTGCTACCACAGATTGATGTTGGGTAGTAGCATGCCATTCTTAGGAATATAGACTTCTGGTGGGGATATAGATGTTGATTACATTGATTTTTCCTACAAATAATGTTGCTCCCCAACATCTATATTCCATTGATTTTTGCTGCTACAGATTGTTGTTTAAGTTGTGTTTGAAGAACCGGAGCTATGGTAATCTAATTGCATTTTCCACAACTTCTTGTATTGACAAATTCTGATTAGAGCAATATCGCTTTCACTTGACCTATCAATGACATAACTTACATTATGCACCAAACATAACGAATCATATTAATAGTTATGCTGTAAGTTTGTGAAAATTGATGTGTGATGTGTTATAAAGATTGATTTGCCCATGCCCCAACATGCATGCTAACTTGCAGGAACAGAAGGATGAAAAACTAGTTGTGAAGTTACTATGGTGTAATTACGACTCTAAATCAAGCTTGCAAGCATCGGTGTCTTTTGCTTTTGTTTTTCATGTTTACCAATTTAAACGTAGTAAATAGGCACAAGGAAAACAATATTCTTTTTACTATAATAGCACACATTGTTGCATGCATATTTGCCCTTCTTTTATTATTATTTTCATTTAGTTTTCTTTTCCAAAAGGGGAAAAAAAAAAGAGAAGACATAGTTGAGATTGGGAGTTAGTACATTATCTGTATTTGCTGAATATTCTTTTGCATTTAGGAGGTATTTATATAAGGGTCATGCTAACTATTAATATGATTTACGTGGGTTTTGTCATTCTAGGTTCTGAACGGGCTTTTCATTTACTATTGGGGTGATACAAAAAATGTCTTCTACCACTAGTTATGATTCCACTTCTAGTGGACATATGTGCGATATGGATCGGTGTGTGCTTAGGACCTCCCTATCTCTCCGTAATTTTGGTAAGAGGTTTTAAGGATGTTAGCATTGGTCGCTGGTTAGTATTGTATCAAACTAGTGTTGTAATAGATTTGCAATGTCATATTCTTACTATCTTTGCTGACCATCATATATATGGTATGAATTTTGTATACAGGACTTCGATCAGACATGTTAGTTTTAAAATGGTTGGACAAGAACACATGCCCATGTGGCCGTGCAATAGCACCACTTGTGTGAGAAAGGTTTACGAGGCTGGCAGATGAGGCAGCAGTTGCAAAAAATGAGAGGGATGTGGCTCATGCAATGGAAGTAGAAGCATGAGAGCGAGAAAGGATAGCAAAGCGTAAGGCTGAAAAATCTAAGCTCACACTTTGGATTATTGAAGACAAAGTCTACAAGTATAGGCTGGCTTTAATTATGTCCTGGATTGTAGTTGGGGTTTATTTTGTATTCTCTACTGTTTTTGGGGGCCATGGCCAGATGCAACTGTGCCTGCCTTGATTTTATTTATGGTCACGTGTGTTATGTTTTATACTGATTACATGCCCTGGCTTGTGTTGCTATATATTTTATTAGGTTTTGGACAGTGTACTACTTTAAGCATTTCATAGCATGCAATTAAGTAATGTGAAATTTCCTTATAGTAGTGGCAATATTTTTTATATTTGATGGTCCAAGTATATTTGTTATAGTAATGACAATATCTGTGAACACATATTGTGGAAACTAGTATGCCACGTATTCATCACTTTTGGGTCAGTGAAATGCAATTATGTTAACTTGTTCCAAAATATGCTAATAATTATAACAACTAATATATTAGAATTACGTTGCATAATTATGCCGAGAATATATTACAACCCATGTATCTACACGCAGTAACGTTATAGGTTTAACTAATTTCTACATCCGCTTAAGTAAACAGTAATTGCTTGACATAGGGTACCAAAACAATTACGTTGCAAAATGATAGCATCTATATTGCAGCAAAGAAAATGGTCAATTGCCACAGGCAACATAATCATTGCATCAGTGATATTGTCCCTAAACTGGGCCATCAGTCTCTTCGCTGCATCTGACATTTCCATTATATGCCTTTGGTTCGTTGAGCTAGTTGATGCTCCAATATCGCCACTACCTTCACTATTGGTCTCACTGCCTTTGATAACAGTCTCCCCTATTATGCTGAACAGTTCATCACTCCAATTGTTAATGCGTATGAAATTGTGTAGAGCACAACACGCAATAATTACGTAATGCTGCCTACTTCACTTGAAGTTTGGCATTAAATTTAAAATGGGGAAACGAGCCTTCAGCATTCCAAAATATCGCTTAATAACCATTCGCAAGGACAAGTGTCTATAGTTATACAACTCCTTCTTCGATGTTAGTCGTCTATTGCTCGAGCGGAACTCTTGAGCATGATACCTAATTTACTTGTGAGGGGGAAGAAAACTAGTGTCAATTGGTAGCCCCAAATCTAGCAGGTAGTACGATCCTACACACACACAACGATCTAGTACGCAATTACTACTTGCATAAACATAAAACAAACTCAGAATAAGTATTAAAGTCACGGTAATGCATAGTATGATCCTACACATACACAACGATCTAGTACACAGTTATTACTTGCATAAACATAAAACAAACTCAGAATAAGTATTAAAGTCATAGTAATGCATAGTACCCATTGGTGGCCATGGGAATCCATGCTTTGGGTCATTTATTGCTTCCTTGAGCACCTTTGAGTCATTAGCACTACCATCTCACCCAACATGAACATAAGTGAATTGCATGTACATGTTACATACACATAACATATTTGTTGTTATTGTACTTTTACGGCTCTTGTGTGCCTGAGTCGCATTTACAGGAGGTTGGGCACTCATGTGTGTGTTATCAATTGCTCCTACACATCTTTAACAAGGAAGTTTCCAAAAATTCAATAAACTACCACATATCTAAATCATGATATATTACAGTAATACAAGAGCTTACTTAAGTGGGGAAATTTATTGTACCTCAAACCATGGTCAGTACTTGTTGACTTGAAGATGTTCGGGAAGACACACGACATTTGGATTAGGTTTGATCAAATGCTTTGCATATGAGTGGACAGCTCGCAACGCTCGACGAAAATGGTGGGACATTGTCTTAGTTGAGTGTTGAAACCTATCTGCAACACATCTGTAATGGCTGTTGTGCCTAAGTATGTACAATAACATGGCTACCTCCTGGGTGGCATTCACCCCACCTTGCCCGTCTCTCAAATAATCATGCCGATTCAACTCGTCCACCAAATGAATCAATAATGGACGTGTCATGCAGAACATCTCGTAACACTTAAGTGGATTACCTAAATACAATTCATCCATATATCCACTTCCAGTCAACAAACTTTTCCACATTGGCTGTTTATCGAAATGTCGTTGCATGTATGCATACGTCTCCCCGACTAAAGGATTCACTAAATTGAACTCTATTTCTTCTTCATCGCTATCACACTTTGAATCCGTCTAGTCATCGTCATTAAGGTCACCGCCATTACTGGAATCAATGTCATTGAAGTATGCATCATCAAAATCATATTGTAAGAATGTGTCTAACCATTCGTTTCTTGACGCCATGAGTGACCTACACAATGCAATAACACACTCTTTAGCTAGTTTATAAAATATGTTATAGTCAACAATCTACATCTCAACCTGTAATCTAACCATGAAATTAATCCTCAACACAGGAAATACTTTATTTAAATATTCCCAATAACAACATCACCTAAATATTCCATGAACATAGTGTATCTTTAAAAGAAAAAAATAAAAATACAAACCAAACAACAACCATGAACACTACCCTGTTATCCTTTTGTTGCAGAGCCTTTGAGATCCTTACATATGCCTTGTTCACAAGATCCTCGTACTTATTAAGCAGCTTAATTGCCTTGTCGAGTGAACAAGGATCACCTTTAACTGTGGATTGAGCAAATTGTTCAGAGGTACTGCTTGACTTGCCCCGTTTACCACTAAATCTCTCCCTTATCATTGCGGTGTACTCCTTTAGGGCCATAATCATGTCACTTACTCTATCCGCTTTCTTTAATACCTTCTTACCCTTGGCACTTACATCTTGCATTGGATGTTTTTCAGCCCTTTGGATTTGGTGCTCGCTATCAATATCAACATCCTCCACAGTCTAATGGACACTGTCTAGGTTTGGACTGTAATAGTCATCATCCAGATGGGTGGGCACACCCTCATTTGCAAGTTCTTCCTCTAGGGCATGCTCTTCATCAATGTTCAGGGTAGGAGTGTTTGAAGAGATTTGCAGGTTCCTAGTTGCAGTACTGGGGGCAAACAATTGCTGCAACTTGTCGCATAAGTTTGTTGTCTGACGATTGCCCTACAGCAAGATTGGAGAGATAATTTAAAAAAGAAGCAATTCAAATTATAGCAATTTATAAGCAATTGTTCAGTTTAGTAAAATGCAATAAGTTACAAAAATTATGAACATCAGTACTCTTCTTATCGCAACCACATGTGCCCACAGCTCATCAGGACCAGTAATTGTTTGGGTGCTCTCATCCCACCCCAAACCTGTGTGTTTAAGCAATTGACTCCACTTGCGTTGTTTTAGTCGGAGCCTATTATGCTTTTGTACAACTTTCTTGGAAATAAAAAGCTTTTTCGGTTCGTGAACTAAGTTCAGTTGTGATTGTTTGCCACATTGGACCCTTAAACACACCATTCTCCATGTTACCCTTTAGTTGTTCCTCTAACATAATCTCTATAAATACATGTTCTACTTGGGGAGGCCACATTTTGTCATCCGCCTCTTGTGATTCAGGTGCCATCTAAGCCAAATATCTCACATGGTAAGCTCAAGACACATTGAATAAACGAGTAATATAACAAAACTCTTATATATAGGACTTTGTTGTTTGTGCTGCCAAGTACGTTTATGTATCCATTTATACTCACCAGAAAAAAGAAATTCCACATTTATATTTAATAGATTAACACAAGTATTAAATAAAATTCATAAATAAAGGTAATACATAAGTCGCTATCGTACGGTGGTACATATATAGTGTGACCAGATACATATACAAAAAAGCTGGAAGATCTACACCATGCTAAAGTTAGTGGTCATAAAGAGGAATGTGTTAGTGCATGCTAAAGTAGAACATTGTACTAAGAAACTAGTCTATCTAACATAATGGAAACAAAATATGTAAGCAGAATCACAAAAACAACATGCACTACTTTGCTTTAACCAGGCCTCCATCTCTTACTGAGGCGGATTAGGAAATAATCGGTTTGGAGAGGGCACCAGCTCAACATGCACAAAGTGACCATACCTACGAACACCAATCACTGCATGATACCACCTTCGGAGTGAAGCAAACTTCCGAATCACCTGCCTCTTGCTAAACGTCTTCCTAGTCTGGGTATTGAGAGTGTGTGATCACCTTCCAAACATGGTCATTGGTGGAATGCCGATACAAATTGCCAAGCATAAATTGGCCAAACACTAGGTCATATAACTCATCAACACTGTCCTCATCCCACCTCCTCAAGTCTGCAGCCATCTTAAACAACAACACACACATACTCATATGCAAATATTACAATTACAACATGTAAAATCCTAGTACTATTAGAGGAAGAATTATTCAGCATATGACCCATATTTCAAATATAAATACCAACATATTGCACGCATAAGAAGTTAGAGCCTACTGGAAATACCAATTCACATTTACAAAACTCATAAACCTTAACAACAACCTATGCCATGCCATCAAGAAGAAGATTCTAAGTAGAACGTGAAAATGGAAAGAAAGCAAATCATGCACAAGGCACTCATTAAGCTGCAACCAAATAGTCACGTACGTACTAGTAATTAAAAAAGAAAGAAGAAAACATAACTAAAAAAAGAAGTTACTAGCACAATGTCAGTAATATTTGATCTCTTACACCCTTACATTTATAGGTTCTACGTTAACATCTTAACTCACAAAAGGTCCAAAAGATGAATTTCTAGGAAAATTTAGGACTATATCAATTGGGACTCTTCAAACCAAAACCAAAAACTATTTCAATTGGGAGCATGTCAAATATATTATAACAACTATATAAACTCCTTAAGTGAGAGTTGATGCTTTCGAAAAGAGCCTTGATGATTTACAAAATGGGGGTATAATTGTTGAAATTCTTGTAACACATTAGGAGCCTTGAATATAAACTCACAATTTCATAGATTTCTGTTTAGTTTGATCTCACAGGCCAATTGTTAAGTTTAACTCTTTATTCACTGTCAATGTTGGAAAATTATGGACTTTTGAGTTCAATTGTTGCAACAACATTTGTTTAACTATTAATGATAACTCTGTAATACACTCAACCACTCTATAACTCTGCATTTTCTTGCAAATAATAGCACACTTTATGTTCATATAGATTAGAGATCCCACCAAACAGAACATTTTCATCACACAAATCCCACCAAAGCATAAAATCCCAAACATAATCCAAAAATGAACACCCAACATAGCTACACACGGTTTGGCAAAAATGAAGAACTCCGAAACATGTTCGTAGAAATTAACTACACCAATCCATTCACAAACACCAACAACAACAAAGCCCTCAAGAAAAACTATGGTCACAAGTATAAATCAGCAGAATAAGGTCACAACTTCTCAAAACCCTCAACCTGAAGAAAAGAAAACACACACATGGAAAAAAAAAAAAAAAAAAAAAAAAAAAAACACCCAAGACACAAACACCATGGGTTGGCAAAATTCAACAAAGGTGCAAAATACCACAAATAAATTTCTAAATAAAATGTATAAAGAGCTCAAATTTTACAAGACCCATTAATGTTTCTTCAAAGAGGGTTTCATGGTGGATATATACCTTCAAATTGGTGAAATTCCAGAGAAAGAGGTCAACGATGGGGTAGATCGATGCAGTGGCCTCATGAAGAATGGTTTGAGCTCGGGGCGGCGCGGGTTGGTTGAGGTGTGCTCAGTGGGCGTGGCTGGGCTGAAGGTGTGCATGAGGAGGTATGAGGTATGAGGATAGATGGTGTTTTGTGTTTGTGTGGTTTGGAGTTGTGGTGTGAACTGATCAGGAGTTGTGTATTCACTGAAAGAGCTGTTGGTGGGTTTATCAAAAGTAGCTCCTAGACATGACAAGTCTCTGACCGTGGGTCCCTCAAATGTGTGTGTATGTACAAAAATGCCATCATAACTTAGTTTCCATAACTCAAAAATACCCAAAAGTTGTTTTCAGTTTTGCTAACTCATCACTTAAAAATCAGAGAATTAAGTAATGGAAACAAAACTTGAAAACAAATCCAAATAGGCTTTCTCTCCGTGGGCCCACAATTTTTGAGTGATGAGTGATGAAAACAGAGTGATGGGTGATGGAAACACCAAAATCCAAAAAGCCCCTTAGAGGCTGTTTGGATCATTTTTTTCATCACTTAATTTCTGTCACTCATCACTTAAAATATCCTACCTGTTTGGCACCATCACTCAATATTTTTCACATTATTTGTGGACCCCATACCTGTCACTCAGTGCAGCTTTTTTTTTTTTTTTTTTTTTTTTTTTTCAAGTACCCAAACTTACTGAACCCAGTGAAAAAAAAAAAAAAAAAAAAACCTAGAACTGAAGACAGAACCCAGTGAAAAAGAAAAAAAAGGAAAGAACTGAAGACCAAACCCAGTGAAAAAAAAGAAACCCATAACTGAAGACTGAACCCAGTGAAAGAAGAAGGAAAAAAAATGAAAAAGAAAGAAAGAACTAAAGACCGAACCCAGTGAAAGAAGAAAGAAGAAGGAAAAAGAAGAAGAAGAAGGAAGAACACTGAAGACCGAACTAGGAGAAGAAAGGAAAAAAAAAAGTCAAAAGGTGGTCAAAAGGTGTGGCTGAGTAATGACTAGTGGGTCCCCCATGCGTGTTTAATTACAGAAATGCCATTGAATTATGAGTTATGGAAACTGAAAATAGTTAAAATGTGTTTTCAATTTCCATAACTCATAACTCAAAAATTAGAGAATTGAGTGATGGAGAGTTATGGAAACAGAGTTATCGTGCAGCCAAACGGATATTGAGCTATGGGTCCCACTATTTTTGAGTTATGAGTTATGAAAACAGAGAATTGAGTTATGGAAACAAGCTATCCCAATAGCCTTTTAGACTTCCTCAACTTTACAAGGATATTTAGGCTCATCCAAAGCACTACCTGCATTAAAGCATTCCTTTTTAGCCTTTATGTCTAGTATAGTAATTTGCGATGTGTAACTATCAGTGGCCAAAATCACCATCTCATCAACTCTACCCATTTCACCCACATTACAATCAGTACTTACTCTCGTTAATCACAATCTCAGAACTGCTAAAATTCAAACATTCCTTAGCAGAAACTGCATGATCACCCCCCTTATTTGCTTACCAAGTTCCTCCAAACCCTCCTTAAAATCAGGACTAGTTTGTTTTTGAATTTTAAACCCTAAGCCTATTGTAAATTCCATATCCATAGACGGGGAATTAACCACCATCTTCACCGCCCCAGCCACTATCGAAAGGATAGGTGTTTCATCCCACATTGATTCACTACCACTTTGTGAAGCTTTTAGCCACCAACACCCCACTTAAACTAACTTCTCCAACATCCATTAAGGTCAAATAGGAAATACCCTTTGGCGGTTGATCATCCTCATGCCCACTTGATGACAGTGGCCTATCTATAGATACAACCTCATACCCTTGAACCTCTACCACCGACTTATGAGTCGGATTAAACTATACCGCTCTAATCCATGCAACAAACTATTGTTGATCCAAAGACAATGATCCTTTGCTTCAAATCCAAAGCTCGCACTCCTTATTGGTATGAGATAGATGACCACAACAATAACAGATAATTGGTAAACGTTCATATTTAAAAGAAACCCAATTCCTCTCTCCGTTAGGAAGTGCAATTTTTCAACCTTGGCATAGAGGTTGAGAAGTGTCAACAACAACTCTAACCCTCAAAAAATTTCCTCCCTTCATCTCAGTCTTGTCCTCCATCTTAACCACAGTGCCCAGTGTTTCTCTAATTTATTCTGCTATATCATATGATAAATTCATTATTAGAAGATTATGGAGTTGTACCCAAAACTTCATCATAGCAAAGTCTAAATTTTCAATTGGAGTTTTCTAATCATACCATGTAAATACTACTGGATGTTTATCAAAAGACCACGATTCATTCCATAAAATCTTCTATGCATCACATTTACTTCAAATATGAAAAGGAGAGTATGATCTCTAGCCTGACGAAATTGAAAACCTTTCCTTGTGCTCCACAACGAACGAAAAGTCCTTGCAATCGCTTCCACATTAATGACTATATTAGTAAAGAATTTAGCCACCAGAATAAACTCTCGTGGCATTACTCTTTCTCCTATATCAATATTTTTTTCCTCCTTTGTAGACAAAGAAAGATTATTCTATCGCTACGTAATCTCATCCATCATAACATTGAACAGTTTCCCAGAATCCCACAAAAAAACTACTAAATCGCTAAATAAGCTTGTTACCTAAGGGGATAAATCTCCTTACTCTAAGAAACAGAGAACATCATTCTACCATTCAAAGAAGTTGGATAACCCAGGCTTCAAGAGGAGAGAAACATAGGAACTGTAATATTCTGGTGCAAAAGGTGCAACATTTGGGTGACCCGTGTCGAGGCAACTAGTTTTAGTAGGTTGTCGATACCCTTAATTACAACACCAATAGTCATATGCCAATATATATTTTTTTCTAATTAAATATAGTTGACACCCATACCTTGGGCTTCATGTAATACAAGGGACCCATAGTTCAATAGGAGCAAACCCATAATGAAGAAAATTGGGACACACGGTTAAGGGCCAAAGCCCAACAATGGGAAGAAAGAAGGGCCTTGAATAAGGTGCAAGTGACCAAGAAAGAAGGTCTTGAAAGGGACAAGTGATCGTACTGTAGCAAAAACAAATCTAAACATTACAGAAAAGAAAGTCTCAGGATCCTAAGAGAAAGAAGATGTCATGCATCTCTTAAGCAAAGATTGACCAACCAATGAATGGGGAGGTCAAGTAACTTCGGCTAAAAGGGAACCATAAGAAAGATAAGGCACCCAACAACTTTAGTGGGTTATTCGACCGAAGAAGTATCTATACCATTTATGAGCAAAAGGCTTAAGACCTGTGAAGTCACCATCACAGCACTGAACCTTCGCAATGTCCTCCTCACGGTTCTACAAAGGGACCCATGTCCATTGACCCTGGCTATTGCATGGTTTGAATGGGGGAAGGAATCTTCTATAAGGAGAAAGAACAAAGGTGCTTTCAGGAAGCAAATTTCTAGGAAAACGAAACAAAAGGAAAAGGGAGAAAGAGCCACGCAGAGATCCCATCCCAAGGGTTTTCGGCAAAACTAAGAAAAATGGAGAAAATGATAATTTTAGGTCTCTCAACACAGGTATAAAAAGGGGTCAGCCATGCAAAGAAGGGATCAAGAAACCATAAGGAAAGAGCATTCTTACTCAAAGATAGGAAAAACTAAGCCAATTCCTTTAAGAGCATCTCCAATGGCTTTTTTAAAGCCAATTTTAGAGAAAACACCCCAAAATCCACTCCAATAGCTTCTCCATCTTCATTTTTTTTTAGAATTATTACAGTGCTTCTCTACAAGTAGAGAACAACTTCTCCATCTCCATTTTTTTTTTAGAATTGCTACAGTGCTTTTCTACAAGTAGAGAACACTGTAGCATTTCATATTCACACTTCAAACATTTTTAGCTATTATAATAATCAGCTATTGAACAAAAAAATGTTTTCTCTCTTTCCTCTGTTTCACTTTCTTCCTTGCTTGCTCTCTCTCTTTCTCTTGCTTCTCTTTAGCAAAAACTCTCCTTACTTCTCATTAGAAAACAACTGGAAGCAAGCTTTAAATTGTGGGCAAAGCTAGCTTTAAATTCTTTCTCTCTTTAGAGTACATCACGCAGCTCCCTTTCTTCAGAAACTCTTCTCTTGGGCAAAGTAAGCTTTAAATTCTGCCACTGCCATCTTCAACATCATAGCTTTAAATTCTAGCTTTGTTCTCTGCTGATTATGTGTGTGTGACAGGGTGAGAGTATGAAAGAAAGAGAATGAATAATGAATAACACTTCTCATTAAAAAAAAATATAGTTGTGGAAGTAACACTTCTCATTAAAAAAAATGTAGTTGTTAAAAAGAATAAATAATGAATGAAGAAATAATATTTAAATGAGATAGAGAAAGGATAGAGAATCTGTTGGAAGATGTATTTGAAAAAGTAAATAGGTAATAGATAAATGTCACTGTTTACTATCCAAACAGTACAAAAATATAAAGAAGTTGCTATGCTCTAAGAAAATACTTTATAGAAGTAGAAATTCATATTTTTAGTACAAGAATTTGGGAACACCACGTTGATCTAAGATCCCAAATTTCACAAATCTTGTGAAGCCTTATAGCCTATTTAAGTCTATGGAATCTGGGGTTCAAAAGCCTTGTGGTTTTTTCCTTAGGAATATCTATTTGGATTCCATGGCTAACTAAGAGCATCCATAATAGTGGTACTATTTTTTTAGCTATTTGATATCACAAAAAGTTACTTTATTTGTTTTACTTACCCACTTTACAAAACATTCAGCTACAGTGGACCTATTTTAGCTTTCAACACAATAAAATAATATAAATATCATAATAAAATAATATATCCACTATAATAAACAACAATCACAATTATCAGAACCGCTACTATTGCCACTACCACCGCCTCCACTGCCGCCACCACCACCGAAAAAAAAAAAAAAAAAAAGTAGCCTTCCTTACACATAGAAAATTTTCAAACTAACATTTAAAGACAAAAACATAAATTCCTGCAAACAGAAAATTCCCAATACATTCCAATTGATTCAACAAATATAAATTTCCTGCAAATAGAAAATTCCCAACTGACATGACAAATTTATCATTCTAATTACCCAAATAAAAAATCCCAAGCATTACATGATGAATGATGAATGTGAGATGGGTCAGAGCATCAGAGAAGAGAGGCAGAGAGGCAACTCACCTGATCAGCAAGCAATCTCAAGATTGGTGGGTCAGACAGAAGAGAAGAGAGGCATAAAGGCCGAGATGGGTTAGAGCATCAGAGAAGGCGAGTCGGGTTGGCGTGGGTTAGCAAGCAAGATTTGGACTTGGTGGGTTAGACAAAAGAGAAGAGAGGCGAAGAGGTCGAGATGGGTCAGAGGCGGAGTCGGGTTGGCGTGGGTCGAAGGCATGGATCGACGGCGTGGATCGGAGGCGTGGATCAACAGCTTGGGGCTTGGGTCGGGTTGGGACTTCGACGGAATGGGTCAGCGGTTGGGCCAATGACATTGAGGCCGGCGACAATGAGATAGAGAGGTGAGAGTTCATAGGTGAGAGTTTGAGAGAGTTGAGAGCTTGTGAGAGTTTGAGAGAGTTGAGTCTTGAGAGTTCAGAGGGAGTTGAGAGTGTCACGGGTTGGATAAAAAGAATAGAAGAAAACAACAAAAAATTGTTTTTTTAAACAAATGGAGAATAAAAAAGTATTTTTTAGCTCTCAGCTATAGTGCACAGCCATATATAAAAAAAAGTGCTGCAGTAGTGAAGGTATAGGTAAATTTTTTACCTACCTTGCTACAGGGTATAGGTAAAGTGCTGAGTATATTGTGGATGCTCTAATAAAATTCATTAAAGTATTTATCTTCTAATTGTTTTTGCTTTTAGGGTCTGTTTGGATATCGCTTATTGCTGAAAACTTATTGCTAAAAACATTGTAGAAAAATAATTTTTAAAGGTTTGAATAGTGCTGTGGGACCCAAATTTACCTAGAAATCTGTGTTTTGCTGAGTTTGGTGGTCCATAAACAGTGTTGTGAGACCCACCATTTTTCAGCAAAACGTACAAAATTTTCATCCCAACGCTTTGCAAACGCATGTTTAGTTTCATCATTGTTGATGCCCACTTTGGCAAAAAGGCCCAATAGCAGGAAGAAGCCCAACAATATGGGAGGAAAAGAGTTAGTAAATTTGGAAGAAAACTATTAAACCCGAATGACAGAAATAATGGATCATAGGCCTAGAAAATAATAAATGGGCCTCAAAGAAAGCAAGTTGGCTTAAAGGAGCCCAAAGAAAAGAAGTAGTAAACCTATGAGCATTATATGAAATAGAAAGCAAGCAAGAATGGGCCAAAGAGGCCTGAAGTAATGAATTAAGTGAGTAAGGGGTTGATGGAAAGCCCATGAACCCCAAAAGTAAAGGATATGGTAATTTGGGCCGAGAAAGCCCAAAAGACTTAGCAAAGACCCATGGGAGTATAATGGGCTAAGGATGCCCAAGAAAAGGAAACAGGCCGAGGATGCCCAAAAGGATGAGATGGGCCAAGGAAGCCCAAAAGCAATGGAATGGGTCAAGGAAGCCCAAAGTAGTATGAATACTAGCCCAATGGTAATACTCGGCCACGGGAATTAAGCAAAGGGAAAGTATATAGCAGGCCCAAAAGGAGCCTAGCTAGCACTAGTCATACAATAGCACAGTAGGAATGATCGAATGGCACGACAGAAGTGCTAGCAGATCTGCAAAAGAGGCAAAGAATGGATGGGAAAAGGAATAAGCCACAATCAAGCAAGGCCCAGCCCAAGAAGGAAGTGAGATGTAAAGGACGAAGGCTTAGAAAACCATTCATGCCACAAGAGGTCAAGAGCAAGCAGCAGAATGTACAGACAAGCCTTCAGGTCATGGCAAATGTATGAGTAGCAGACAAGCCATGGACACACATGGAAGTGGAGCACGCACAAGGCTCAGGCACCACCAACTTGTACCCAGCCAATACAGGAGTGGTGGGCCATAGGTCAGAGGTAAGAGAGGGTATGGTCTAGCGGTAGGGAGAAGGGGAGAAGGGGAGAGACTATTCTGGGGTTCCCGCTCAAACTCTTTTGGGGGAAATGTCCTGCTAGGATGACATACCACCTAAAAGAGGGAAAGATGAGTTGAAATCACTAAGTGCATGCCATGAGGGATAGTGAGAGAGAATGCCCACCCTTATTCGAATGAGAATGCCATGGTGAGCAAGCAAACAAAATAAGACTCTTTGTTTGGTAATGGGATGTGGCACGGCCAGTACAGGTAAGTGGTGGTGGCTAAGCAGCTAACAGATCAGTGGGTGGTTTGGAAGGACACCCACACCCAGACAAAAGCAATTAAGGGGTAAAACAGTAAAAACTCTTCACGACAGGCAGTATAAAAAGGCCCTCCGTCGTGTACGGAAGGGAGGGAGGAACAAAACAAGAGGAGAGGAAGAAAAGATTGAACATAACAACCCCACAAGGGAACAAGAAAATGAGATAAAAATGGAGTAGAAAACTTAGAAAGAAAAAGGAGTTAGAAAGAAACAACAGAGAATAGGCAAGTGCGTGATAGTAGGCATGCACTAATAGGTTAATCCCTTCTCTCACTCTAAAAGCCTACCCTCTATTAAGATTAAGGAATAGGAGTATAAAGGAATTTGAGAATAAGCCATTTAGCCCAATTCTCTCAAAGTGGATAATTTCCATGGCAGGATCTTCCTGTAAGGTTACCCACATTGAAGAAGTTGTTCACTTCTTGGACTTAACTCCGTAAGACAACCAAGCACAGCAGACTAACCATTTTTTCTTTCATTTTATCGATTAAGCATTGGTGTTATTTCCCTCTTATTATTATTATCTTATTTATATTGCATTTATACAGCTGCATTGCTTTACCTTTTATTTCATTCAATATTTTCTGCTTTCCGGCTGGCAGTAAGCATACTTCCTTTTATTGTTGTTATATTATTTATGCCTGCCATAACCCATTTGTAAAAGTTTCCTCTACCGTGGGCATGTCGCCAAAGTTTTAGTAAAGGGGCCTTAGTTTGCGCACAAGCCGGTTTGGGGTGTGTTGTAGTCAAGCCAGTCCTGACTCTCCTACCCAAAACCTTTAGGCCATAGCGTGGTAGGAGGCAGCCTAGCCCGCAGTTGCAAAAAGGCCCACCATAATCGTATATATATACATTGCTTGTTTGTTGTGCATAGGTTGGTCCAATAAAAGGACTCTATCTTGTTGTAGTGGGAACTAGCCCAGCTCTCTGTTATCTTCATATCTATTTTTTTTGGGCTCTTAGTAGGCTCACAATTCAATTATTGGGCTTGGGTTCAAGAAATCAAAAAAAGGGCCCCATAAATATTTAAGGTTTAATTGTAGAAAAACATCCTAAAATATAGGGGTGTTAGCACTTTGCACTTTGAACTTTAAAAACTTGCAACAACACCCTAATTGAATTAGTTGTGCCAATATTTACCCTACCATCTTAATAAGGGTTAAAGCCTATGATCATTTGACTTGCACATGACCCTCAAAAGACAAAATGATAAATATGTATTTTTCCATAATTAAATAACAAGAATACCTTTACTAATTTCATACTTGGAGTAAAAAACCCATGACTTGCCTTCATTCTATCTAAACAGTAATTGAGTATTCGGGTTGAGTTCATGAAGTGTCTTTAGAGTTAAGAATTACCTATCCTTGTTAACCTTAACAATTCTTTGTACCTCATACCATGCAACCAAGTACATATCATCATTGAGCTTCCATCACCTAAATTGTTATGCCATTGAAGTGACATGTTCTTCTTCAGTTATGAAAAACATCAAAATCGTATTGAACTGGTAAATTTTCGACAGCGGTCGATTTCATCATTGGTGCTTTAAGCCACCACACATGATAGCAACCAACAACAAAACCCCACATATTCAACCTAAACGATCACCATCAAACTGTTGGGTTACATGTGTGAGTGAAATCCCACATTGAATAAAGATGAGAAGAATGAGTGGTTAATATAACATAATTGAGCACATACCCATTGAGCTTAGGCCTTTTGGGTTAAAGTGTGTCTCTATATGTTATATTAATTACTTAAGGAAGTTCCCTGAGGTGTAAATCCCCCCGACAAGTGGTATCAGAGCTTATGGTGGCGTGTGACGAAGGTGGTGAGGTGTTCATGGTCCCTACCCAGCGAGGACAGAGAAAGCCTAAATGGCCCACACACAAAGATCCTGGAGAAAAAGAAAAGAAAAAGAAAAGAAAAGCCCAACAAAGGAATATTGCTAATGGTGCTAAATAATGGTGTGGTGCGGGATTCCTATGGATGTGTGTGCAGGGTTGACATGTGGTTCCCATAGATGGCGTATGAGAGACTTATGGATGATGTGTTGATGAAGTGAAAAGCCCATTAGATAAGGGGGAGTGAGTAGGACTTGTTCATGGCCCACAGAGAGGTCTTGAGGACTTGTTCATGGCTCATAGAAAGGTCTTGAAGCCCATAGAGAGGCAGAGACTCACACGTGAGGGAGAGATTGTTGGGTTGCACGTGTGAATGAAGTCCCATGTTGAATAAAGATGAGAAGAATAAGTGGTTAATAAAACATAATTGAGCACATACCTATTGGGCTTAGGTCTTTTAGGTTAAAGTGTGTCTCTATATTTTATATTAATTACTTAAGGAAGCTCCCCAAGGTGTTTATCCCCCCGACACAAACTTAAATTCCAACAAACACACACACACACACACACACACATAGAGAGAGAGAGAGAGAGAGAGAGAGAGAGAGAGAGAGAGAGATCCCACTACATTTGTTAAGATGGTTTGCTATGGCAATGTGGCAAAGCTCACTTTTGGGACAAGAAAAGGGAAGGACGAAGCTTAGATCTTAGATGGGAGGAGAGATCCCACTACATTTGGTAGCCATGGAAATTGGAAATTGAAATGATGGTTTCAATTTCTTCAATTTTCCCACTATAGCACTCTTGATAGGTTGTAAAAAATTGTCACTTGATAGTTGGCTTGGCTCAATAGCATCAGGGTAGCTAGTTGTGTCTAACTACTGTTCACTCCTAATTGTGATAGGCCAAAAACAAATTGACCCATTGTGATAGATTAATTGATTAATTAGCCATGTTTATTAATTAATCAAATTAACATGCAAATGCGTGGTAGCACAAACAAATCACAAATAAACTAAGTATGCAATATAAAATAAATTGACACGGTGATTTGTTTACGAATGGGGAAAACTTAGATAGCAAAAACCCCACTGGGTGATTTTAAGGTCACCACTTCCGAGAATCTACTATTATCACAACAAGCAGGTACAAGTAAAGGAATCCCAGTACCTTATATCAATGTACAGTTGAACTTTTACTCTAATACCTAATTAGACTTGTTCTGTAGTGACAATCCCTCATTTTCAATGCACGGCTCCCAGTACGTGATTAACCAATTGTGCGGATCCCAGTATGTGACTTCAATCACCAACTAGAGAAGGTTGTTGGCTACAAAGTTCTTCAATTCATCACACGATGAAGATCGAGAAGATGCTTGGTCACAAAACCCTACGGTGCACAAACACAGCAACTTCTAAACAAGAAAGATGAACTAGGGTAAATTCTGTCTTTAGTCACAATTTGCTTGAACAAACTTTGCTCAACACTTGTGCAACTTGTGTCTACTTTAACGGCCCTTAAAATAATCCTTTTATATGTCTAAGGTTGTGAGAAAAGAAAACCCAAACATACAATCACGGATTGGAGTCAAAACAAAACTGAAATTCTGTTTTTCATAAACCTCGACAAATGGCTATCTGTCAAGTTGCTGTCGAGCCATGAGATTGGAACAGCTCTTCAAACTCGATAGATGGCTAGCTGTCGAGTTTTAATGACAAGCACTTTCTCGGCTTGAATCTTAAACAGACTTGTATGGTTTTAACACTTGATCTTGAAACACGGTTTCTTGAAGTATTAAACACATCCTAGATCTATTCAAATACAAGTAAAGTGCGTTTTGTCAAAAGATTAGCCAATTATATAAAATAGTGACGTATGTTTCTAACAAGTGAATCACATATGTCCTAACAAATTGCAACCACAACAATCATGTCTCAACATTTTTTTTTACCAAATTCAATATTTAAGGATAGGGGTACTTAGACTTGCAATCAACACCCTAGTTGAAATAATTGTGCCAATATGCACCTTTCCATTTCAACAAGGGTTGATGTTATCGGTAATATGACTTAAACGTGAGCCTCAAGAAAAGAAGGAAAAAAAAAAAAAAAAAAGAAGAAGACAAATTTGTATTTTTAGTAACTAAAAATAAGACCCATGCCTTGTCTTCCTCGTTCCCAAACAATAGCCAAGTATTCGGGGTCAAAGTCATAGAGTGCATTTAGAGTTGGGATTTATCTCTGTTTATTAACTAGTGTTTTAACACTTTGAACTTCACATCTCGCAAACAAGTTCATATTGTCGTGAAGCTTCAATGGCTTATATAGATCAATATGCGACAAAGGTGACCTCTTCTTGCTCATTGTAAATTCTCTTATTCTTTGTAATGAGTAAGGACTATTAGGAAAATTAAGTGCTATGATGGTGATTCACATTATACATACACACCTTAGCTCCATAAGGACCATAACGATTAGTACTCCTAAATTTTATTTTATATTTTTAAAAGGAAAAAAAGTTATGGTAGCATGGAAGACTTCTTTGCCTATGAAACTAAACACAAACAAGAGTGCCAAAGGGAGCCTGGTCTTGTAGGAGCAGGGGGATAATAAGAGATTAATCTGAACAATAAGTAATGCGATTCTCACTCAAACTAAGAATCACTTATAACATACAGGCTTAAACTATGGGCTAATATATTTGAACTCCAACTGCTTTGGTAACTAGGATGTCGTAAAGTTTATTTTGAAACAAACTCAAGATTAGCTATGCAACAGTTAAAAAGCTCTTTCATGTCTTTATCCTCTAAACTTTCTAATTTAATTTTTGATTGCAGGCACCTTCTAGAGAGATCATGGAAGACCTTTGAGATTATCTTGTAAAGCAAATAAGTGTGCAGATAGGTTGGCTGAAGTGGGTAGTTAACAAGAATGTGAAGTACTTTATGATACATGACTAGACTATATATATTGGGACATGATGGGAAATACACTTCCTTCTTTTAGTATTGGTTAGTTGCAATATCCTTCCTTTAGCTTAAAAGGTAATAATGTTTCCCCTTATCTTTCTGTAAGGGACTTTTTCCCCCTTAATGTGATAATTAGAAGAGGGGGATTAGGAAGTTCCAGTTGAGCAACAATGCTTTTACTTGTTAAGAATCTGTTAGTATTTTCCATAATGAATGGACACATCGCACTCAATATCCAATAATAAGCACATCACATTTAATACAATTGTTGTCATTATGCATGTGATACGTTTGTTATTAGAGAGTATGAAGGCCTCACTTATAACCATTTTTGGGAAGGTTTGGGGGGGGGGGGGGGGTGGTTGGTGGTGGAAGAAGTCTAGATGACAAAATTACCTTGTCGACTTGACCCACCTTGCACAATATAAGTTTTCCCCACCTCGAAGAGGGGATGGGGCAAGAATAGATTTTACTCACCCTGTCCTTCATTGAGTGAATTTAGGCTAAATAACCAATTTTCAATTCAATTCTTTAAGTTTCATTTTTTTTTCTTCTTCTTTTGTTTCATTCCTTACTTCCGTTCAATATAATTTTTTCCAATCCATGCCGTTAAGTCTTGAATAGATGTCATTTTGAAATGTAAAAAGATACAAAAATTAACAAACAAATTAGTTGAATGGTCTAAATTTAAATATATAAAATCTAAAGGACTAAATTGAAAACGAATCAAAGTCAAAAAGTCTAATTTGGAGTATATAAATTCAAAGGGCTAATTTGAAAATGGGTTAAGGTCAAAGGATATAATTTATAATTTAACCTATAACTTACTCTATCTTATTCTAGTCCTATATATAAATGCAATTGTTTGTACATATTCAATTATATTCCAAAACACTCATTTCTCTCTCAACATAATCACCACTACCTCGCTTTGAAGAGAGGAGACGGCACCCATGATCCAACCCCAATTTATTGTCATCCCCAAATAGAGATGGGAAAATAATTAGGTGCTTTTGGAGTGTAGCATTGTTATACTCCCTCAACTCACATAAATGATGAATCTCACAATAAAATTTATTAATGAGACTCACTATTACATGAGAGAATGGAGTACAATATTACAATTGTAGGGTCACCTTTTGCAGCCCAAACCCAAGATGTATGAGATCTTGGACCAGTGAGCTCGGTACAATAAATTTGTATAGTGTGGGTCGAAGAGCTAGGCTTTAGTGCATGGACAACAGTTAACATGGTGTTTATCACAGTCAAGCAAGGATGAACCGGGATTATCAAAGAGGGTTGGCCCTCGGCACGGTCCGAGGAGCTTTTCCTGATGCCTCTTGAGTGATAGGGGTTTCAGCTCCCTTTTTTTTGCCTCCCTACACCTTCTTTTATAGTAGTTTCATAACTCCTGAATTGGGTCTCTAGTGCTGATACTTATCCTATCAACCCTTCCTCCAAGTTGTTAAGAGTGATTGTAAAGGCAGAAAAACATGGCTATGTCAGGTACAAGACATTGAATGTAATAATGGCAGCGGAGTGGTTGTAAAGGCAGAAAAGCATGACTATGTCAGGTTCAAGGCACTGAATGCAATAATGGCAGCTTTTCCCTTAGACATTTTCATTTTCTCCGTTGCCCTTTTCTGTTTTAATATTTTTCTTATTCCATGGAGTGACCCGGAGTGCCTCTCCCAGTGACAAGTTGTTCCCTTTGTCCTCGGCCATACCTGGCCGATGAGGGATTCTTCCCATGGCCGAAGAGGGGTTTTTCCTTACATTGGGCCCTTAGCCCAATGTAGATGTTGACATCGGCTTCCCGGTCTTTTACTCCCCACAATAGCTCCTCGAGATTCTTGTTTTCTTCCCCATGGGAGGAAAGGAGGATCTCGATGTGATGATTGCCCTTTCGCGCCCATTTTGCACTATTCCTGGTTGTGAGACATTCTTTTAGTTTATCCAAACCGCATTCCTGCTATTTCGGTACACGAGGTGTGCTTTCATTAAGGTCTTTTTACGAGGTGACGCAAATCCAACGGCTAAAGATTGCTTTGGAAATTGAGCGAGATTTATCTCGCTTGTAATTCTTTCTTGGAGATTTGGGCGAATTGATTGCTACCAGGTCTGCCTCCTATATAAGACACATTGGGGGGGGGGGGTCGTTCTTCTTTATTCGCAGATCCTTGAGTTCTGCAGGAGTTTCAGGATCTTAACCCTTCAAATGTTCCAAAGGCCCCCACCAAGGTAGTGATTGAGATTTAGGGAGTGAAATGGTCAAGGGTGAGGGTGAAGGAATCAAGCCCTCTTCAGAAGCCACGAGCGTCACCGAGATTCAAAATGACACAGTTAAGGCAAGGGAGGCAGAGGCCACAGATGTTTCTCCCCTTCGACTGGACAAGAAAGAAGTCTCTCTTCCTTCAGCCAAAATCCGAAGCAGGTGTAGGTCGCATCAGATTTTTGGTGCGACAAAATTTGGATTTCATCTGACGCTGTGTATCACGTGTGTGTGGATTTGGATTTCTTATCGCCGGTATCATCCATACTTGCTTGATTGCTGCTAGAGCAATACTTGCTCGATTGCTGCTAGAGCAAGTATGTGGATTTGGCGTTTTTGCTTCTTCTTCTCTCCCATTGCCGGTGCCATCCGTACTTGCTCGATTGCTGCTGGAGCAAGATGGTGGATTCGGCGTCTTCTTCTCTCCCATCGCCGGTACCATCCGTACTTGCTCGATTGCTGTTAGAACAAGATTGAGGATTTATCGCTCCCGTTGAGTTAGCTTTTGAAATAGGGTTGTCTAAGCCCTTTTATGTACAATGTATTTCTTCCTTATCTAATAAAAAAGATGACTTTATTTTACTTTGTGAACTGTTCCTTTTCTGCAATAATTGTTTTATGAATGGGTGTGTTGGTATATTTTCTTTCGAATAGCATTTAGAATTGATGCCGCCGATGGTAAAGAGTTGTCACCTCGAATTTGTCAAAACTGACGGGCACACGATCGCTAACTTTAAATAAGTTAACTATATAGGACTAATCAGAAAAACAACCGCATGCTCTACATTGTGAATAGTGTAACCGCCCAAGGACGTGTAATTTAAAGTAAACAGTCCGAGGGGATCACCGGGTACTAAGGTTCTTTTCAACGTTAGCAATGATGTTTATAGCTCTAACTTGCTTTAGGCATCTGGTCTGAGGACCGAGGCATGATTGAATTTAGCTTAAACGCTTAGAAAGTTGCCAGTGTGTGTTAGTTTCCACGAAGCAGGAGGTCTGAGGACCATGCAAGACCTTGGCTCTATCTAGTACTTAAGTTTTTCTTGAAGTAACTAGTTTTCCCATAGGTTTGAGTCCGAGGACCATGCAAGACCTTGATTCTATCTAGCACTTAGATTCTTCTTGAGGTAACTAGTTTCCCCATAGGTTTGAGTTCAAGGACCATGCAAGACCTTGGTTTTGTCTAGCACTTAGATTCTTCTTGAAGTAACTAGATTTCCCATAGGTTTGAGTCCGAAGACCATGCAAGACCTTGGTTTTGTCTAGTACTTAGGTTCTTCTTGAAGTAGCTAGTTTCCCCATAAATTTGAGTCCGAGGACCATGCAAGACCTTAGTTCTGTCTAGTACTTAGGTTCTTCTTGAAGTAGCTAGTTTCCCCATAGGTTTGAGTCCGAGGACCATGTAAGACCTTAGTTCTGTCTAGTACTTAGGTTCTTCTTGAAGTAACTAGTTTTCCCATAGGTTTGAGTTCGATGACTATGCAAGACCTTGGTTCTGTCTAACCCTTAGATTCTTCTTGAAGTAACTAGTTTCCCCATAGGTTTGAGTCCGAGGACCATGCAAGACCTTGGTTCTATCTAGTACTTAGGTTCTTCTTGAAGTAGCTAGTTTTCTCAAAGGTTTGAGTCCGAGGACCATGCAAGACCTTAGTTCTATCTAGTACTTAGGTTCTTCTTGAAATAACTAGTTTCCCTATAGGTTTGAGTCCGAGGACTATGCAAGATCTTGGTTCTGTCTAACCCTTAGATTCTTCTGTCTAGTACTTAGGTTCTTCTTGAAGTAGCTAGTTTCCCCATAGGTTTGAGTCCGAGGACCATGCAAGATCTTGGTTCTGTCTAGTACTTAGGTTCTTCTTGAAGTAATAGGTTTGAGTCTGAGGATCATGCAAGACCTTGGTTCTGTCTAGCTCTTAGATTCTTCTATCTAGTAGTTAGGTTCTTCTTGAAGTAGCTATTTTCCCCATAGGTTTGAATCCGAGGACCATGCAAGACCTTGGTTCTGTCTAGTAGTTAGGTTCTTTTTGAAGTAGCTAGTTTCCCTATAGGTTTGAGTCCGAAGACCATGCAAGACCTTGATTCTGTCTAGTACTTAGGTTCTTCTTGAAGTAGCTAGTTTCCCTATAGGTTTGAGTCTGAAGACCATGCAAGACCTTGATTCTGTCTAGTACTTAGGTTCTTCTTGAAGTAGCTAGTTTCCAAATAGGTTTGAGTCCGAGGACCATGCAAGATCTTGGTTCTGTCTAGCACTTAGATTCTTCTTAAAGTAACTAGTTTCCCATAGGTTTGAGTTTAGAGACTATGCAAGACATTAGTTCTATCTAGCCCTTAGATTCTTCTGTCTAGTACATAGGTTCTTCTTGAAGTAGCTAGTTTCCCCATAGGTTTGAGTCCGAGGACCATGCAAGACCTTGGTTCTGTCTAGTACTTAGGTTCTTCTTGAAGTAATAGGCTTGAGTCTGAGGACCATGCAAGACCTTGGTTCTATCTAGCCCTTAGATTCTTCTATCTAGTAGTTAGGTTCTTCTTGAAGTAGCTAGTTTCCCCATAGGTTTGAGTCCGAGGACCATGCAAGACCTTGGTTCTGTCTAGTAGTTAGGTTCTTCTTGAAGTAGCTAGTTTCCCCATAGATTTGAGTCCGAGGACCATGCAAGACCTTGGTTCTATCTAGTACTTAGGTTCTTCTTGAAGTAGTTAGTTTCCCTATAGGTTTGAGTCTGAAGACCATGCAAGACCTTGATTCTGTCTAGTACTTAGGTTCTTCTTGAAGTAGCTAGTTTCCAAATAGGTTTGAGTCCGAGGACCATGCAAGATCTTGGTTCTGTCTAGCACTTAGATTCTTCTTAAAGTAACTAGTTTCCCCATAGGTTTGAGTCCGAAGACTATGCAAGACCTTAGTTCTGTCTAGCACTTAGATTCTTCTTGAAGTAACTAGTTTTCCCATAGGTTTGAGTCCGAGGACCATACAAGACCTTGGTTCTGTCTAATACTTAGGTTCTTCTTGAAGTAATTAGTTTCCTCATATGTTTGAATCCGAGGACCATGCAAAGCCTTGGTTCTGTCTAGTATTTAGGTTCTTCTTGAAGTAGCTAGTTTCCCCATAAGTTTGAGTCCGAGGACCATGCAAGACCTTGGTTCTGTCTAATACTTTCCCCAATGGGGATTCATTAAGCTAGGCTACTAGACCCGCGAGAACCAGCCCCTTGACATATGTACGGGGCGTATACTTGACGTCAGAAGCCCCTAGAACTGTGCCCCATTTAGCAATCCTCTCCGCGTAATCAGTACCTCGAAGAGTAGCCCTGAGCGGAAGCTGAGTTATGACAAGAACTGTGTATTCTTGGAAATGATGGGGAGGCTTCCATGTAGCATGCACTACCGCCAAAATGGTACTCTCGAGGGACTCTTGCTGATGGGAGCTTAATCTCACCATGATTAACCGTTACACTCACTAACACACGAGCTCTTCCCACAGACGGCGCCAATTGTAGGGTCACATTTTGCAGCCCAAACCCAAGATGTATGGGATTTTGGACCAGTAACTCTAGTACAATAAATTTGTAGAGAGTGAGTCGAAGAGCTAGACTTTAATGCATGGACAACAACTAACATGGTGTTTATCATAGTTAAGCAAGGATGAACCGAGATTATCAAAGAGGGTTGGTCCTCAGCACGGTCTGAAGAGCTTTTCCTGGTGCCTCTTGAGTGATAGGGGTTTCAGCCCCCCTTTTCTGCCTCCCTTCACCCACTTTTATAGTAGTTTCCTTCCTCCTGAATTGAGTTCTTAGTACTGATACTTATTCCATTAGCCCTTCCCCCAAGTTGTTGAGAGTGGTTGTAAAAGCAGAAAAGCATAGCTATGTCAGGTACAAGACACTGAATGCAATAATGGCAGCGGAGTGGTTGTAAAGACAGAGAAGCATGGCTATGTCAGGTGCAAGGTACTGAATGCAATAATGACAGCTTTTCCCTTAGACATTTCTATTTTCTTCGTTGTCCTTTTTTGTTTTAATACTTTTCCTGTTCCATGGAGTGACCCGGAGTGCCTCTACCAGTGACAAGCCGTTTCCTTTGTTCTCAGTCATACCTGGCCGAGGAGGGATTCTTCCCATGGTCGAGAAGGGGTTCTTCCTTGCATTGAGCCCTTGGCCTAATGTAGATGTTGACATGGGCTTCCCGGTCTTTTACTCCACACAAAGATATTCTCAAAGTAATGAATCATTACTCCAATTGTTGGTTATTACTCCAACTAACTTGTAATCTCATGCATATGCATTGATACATTTAAAGATATATAATAAGATACATAATATAATTCCTACATATATAATTTAAATACTATTAATAGTCATTTTTATATATTGTTAACTTTAAAAAAAAAATTTGTAAGGATATTATTAGGTATAAAATGTAAATTGTCCATTTTTTTAATTATTTATTATTGTGAACCAATTTTTTTATTTTATTTTAATGATTCATTTATTCTAGACTCTTTGATTTTTCTACTTAATAACTCATTTGGATGAATATTTATGATGTAGTCTTATATTTGATTCTAAATTAAGAAATAAAACTCTTTAAGAATAAATAATTTAGGACACATGGCGCAAAATTGGAACTCTAATTTGAATTTCTTTCAGTTTTACCTATTATTATATACTAGTCACTAATTCGTGCAATGCACGGGAAAATTTCAAAAATAAAATATTTATGAAACATCCTAAATAGTTTTTTTTTTAATAAAAAAATTCAAAACAAATAATAGAACTCCAACACTTACGTTTACTTATTACACAATCTAGAAACTGTATATGTCCTACCTATTTCATTGAAAGCATGAATTTGTTCTAACATATCTGAAATCTCCTTCAAGCGAGGTTCCTACAACCCAATTGATGCCAACAACTGTGAGTTGGCAAACTCTACAATCAAATCCCTAATCCACAGTTCATGACAAGAGTGTAACACTCAATAGAGCATGACAGCCATCCACAATGGGTTTCCTTGGCAATGAATTAATTATGGACTATATTAGGAGAATCATGACTATCTCTAAAAATAATGCCTAAACCTGCATAATAGATGGCTTTGAAAAAATGCCAGTGTCATGTCTAGTTTTAAGATGAGGAGAAACAGGAGCTACAATTGTTGGGCTCACTTAATATTTTAGCTTATGTTTTTTAGCACAATAAAGTTTAAAGATATTTTGGTAATAAGTGGGACAAGAATAGGTTGCCATCGGGAAAAAAGAGTATTAGTTTTGTATTTATCCTTATTTGTGAGTATTAAATATTTATCCTTATCAATTCCTTTTGAATGGTTCAGCAATCTTCTCTTACTCAAGGTCACATTTCGTCTTTCCTTGACTGGCTCTTTATTCACCTCCTTAAAGAGAAGTTCTAATTTCATACAACATTGGAAATTTCAAGTAGAAAAATAGCAAGCATATCTTTGGAAGTCTATATTCAATATCTAAAAAGGCTAGTGATCATTGATGTTTAAAATAGAATTACAAAACCTTTTACGAAAGACATATTAGTCCAACAACAAATGACAATGCACACTTTGATGCAATGTGCATTCCTTGTATAGCCAAAATAAAATAAACAAACAACTACTCAAAAACAAAGCAGGATTGCAATAGCATATTTGCTACACTTTTTTTTTTTGGTTGCACAAAGCCATAATTAAGACGTTTTTTTGTTTGGATAAAATTGCCCATCTATAATTTAAATACATACAATATTATAAGTCCTCTGTTTGTTCTTTGTATAGTACTTCAATTATTAAAGGAAATACGTAATTTTTCATTGGGATGAGTTAAAAATTAAATCTGTAGAATTCGGAACCTTATCTCTTACAATTGGTGAATATATGCAATACTTACAACGTAACAATTGTTCCAATAATAAAGTGTAAAATAATCTAAAAAATAAACATACACACACAAGCTCTACTGACAACTTACTTGTCAAACCCTAAAAACATTCATGACCCATTTCCTAAAAACATTCATGCATTTATGGTCAACAACTAAACAACTCCAACTCTCAATAATCATGACCAACCATAGCCTATCAAATTTGGAAAAAAGAAACCATTTCCAATATACTTTTTTCATGATAAACAAAGAAAAGAAAAGTTGTGATCTCTCTCCATAATTTGCTCTCCAATTTGTTATACTAATGACATATATTCAAGCAAAGACAATGTCTTGAGTGACCAAATAGGATCTGTGACACCAAGTGGGTAGAGATTATCTATGGCATTGTCATTTACAGACATGATTTTGAAATCCAAACCGTTCAAAGAATTGTAAAAGGGAGAGGTTTAAGGTTTTTAAAGTCGGATTGAGGTCGAACCATGATGACGTCATAATTAATTTAATAATTATTTTTAAAAATAAATAGATTAAATTAGTAAAAATATAAAAATTGACTATAATAATTCAAATAAATATAAATATCTATATTTCAAATTTTTTTATATATCATAATTTTCATTAGACAAATAAGTAATATTAAATCAAAAGCAAACATAAATAAATATTAAGTATCTCAATCAATGGATATATATATATATATATATATATATATGAAATTAATATACTTAAAACTTTTTATTAGAGTTTAATATTCTACTACTTTTTATGCAAGTCTTTATTTAAATTATCTTAAATTATGTCTAGCCCATTTGATTACCCAATAATTTTTTATTATGCCCAACCCCATTGATTACTTATGAAATTTAAAAAAAAATAAAAAATACAAAAACTAAAGAGGGGTAGACATTGGTTTGTCTGCCCATTAAAAATTGATTTAAGTAAAAACATAATCCTAAGAAAATGCAGCGAGAGCGAGAGAGACAGAGACAATCTTATGGTTTGACAGCATCTCATGGTGGTTGAAGTTTCAACAATGGCTGTAAGTAGCCATAATATATATATATATATATATATATATATATTTGATCTGAACCTATGAGAATTGAATTACAGATTGTTCAAGCACTTCTTTAACGTTGACAACGTTTTGGTTTGGAGGTTGAAGGGCTTTGATTCTAAAAGTTTTTGGGTTTTGTTTTTTTTTTGGCATGTTTGTTTGCCAAGAACCCCACGACAAAATATCCATGGCTTTAAATATGATAATTTTGTGGGGGCTTATTAGTGGGAAGGATTAGATTCTGCATTGGTATAGGTTAGGCTGATAGGCTCTTTACCTATGGAGGAAGAGAGATTGCAGATATATATAGAAAAATAAAGTAATGGGTGTTCTATTTCCAATAGGCAACGATTGAACGTTTTGAAAAACCTCTTGATTGGGAATAGGAAGAATCGCCATTAATCAAGAGACAGATTTGAAGAAGATCTGAATTAATGCTCAATTAGTTGAAAGAATAGCAAAATGTTAATTACAAAAGGAAGAGATAATGCGTACCAAGTAAGGATTCTGATTTTTTTGGCAAAGTGGCAATTGAACAAGTATGAAGAAGTGATTCGAAGGAGATGAAGAGACCAAGGAGGGAAGAGAGAGAGAGAGTTTGGCGTTAGAGAGGTGAAATTCTGAAGTTTTGACAACGTAAAAGACAAGAAGAGCAAAAGTAGAAGGAGGGGAGACACAGAGGGGTTAGCATTAAAGACAACATTAACAACATTAACGTAAGATTGGGCTTTATGGTGTAGATAGGGTTGGAAATCATTTCTTTTTAATAGTATTTTAAAATTATGAGAAATATTCAGAAAATGTATTTTAAAATTATGGGAAAAGTTTAGGAAAAAGAAGGGTAATGACATGGCTGCTGATGTGGTGGCTTAATAGGAGCGTAACAACATTAAATGCTAAGCTTTAACTTTTAGTAATATATAGATATATAGATTGTTGGTTTTGACAAGAAAAGAAGCCACACGAAACACAGCTAAAAATGCTAAAACGGGTAGGCATATACCCAGGCAAAATTAAAGAGTCTATAGATTTATGCCAATCAATATACCACATCCATTAAATCAAATCCAAGGCAATGTTGCCAAATGACTCACTAGAAAAACATCATAATACTTCTCATAAAAAAGATTACAAAGACAAACCATATTCATCACTTCCCAAGCATCAAACTTTTGGTTCCAAGCATATTTCCCATGATTCTTAATACTTTGTAATATTGCTTCACTACAACCAATCATTTTAACATGTCAGTAAATGCTAGATTGTTTGTATAAAAGTAAAGAAGATTTGACAAAATAACATGACATACCAAGATAATTAGAGACCCTGATCGATGAGATAATCACCAAGCCTTTCGACAATCATGTTACACTGACCAGGAGTCATTGGTTCATCATAGATACCAATGATCAAGGCCTGACTAGTCTTCTTAACGGTAACACCTCCAGGACCCTGAAATTGTGGTGAGAAAGTCTTAGAATACAACAATATGATACTTATTTTATTTTATTTCTTTATCAGTAACAATATGATACTCATCAAAAAAAGAATACAACAATATGATAAAAAATCAGGGAGAAAACGTAAAGGGCCGCAGCTAAACAGTTCAATAATAACTGTATCCAGCTTCCAAAGAAAGCCCTCTATTCCACCCTCCTCTTTCTCCTGATAGTATACTTTCTGATGAAGTCAAGTACATAAAGGTGCAGGCAAATTAAATGTTTAATGGTGACATAGGCATGTACTTAGCCATGCATCAACTACTTGAGGAAGCAGTAATGATATGCTAAGTGATCCAACTCTGGGGCTTTGACCAATACAAGAGAGGAACTTGTCAGCATTTTGATATTCATACTTCCAAGTTGAACTAAAAGAAATTCAAATAGATATGTAAGTGGTCTAACTTTGGGGCTTTGACCAATTCAAGGAAGGAACATTTCAGCATTTTGATCTTCATACTTCCAAGTTGAACTTAAACAAATAAATATGCTCACTACTCTGCATAAGCACCTTAAACCTACTTTTCAAAACGATAGTCAAATTAAAATTAGTTTTGAGCTCATCACCTTCTTCCCTCGAATGACAGCTCCCGGCTCGCCTTGAATCACCATATACTTTGTGCCTCCAAGGTACAATCCAGTTGGAGCAAGTGACCCAGGTTCAGCAAAGTCATTCATAATGCCAGTTATTTCTTCAGGCTTGAACTAATAAATCAACAGGGACACAAAAGAAAAAAAAAACTTATGGTTAAATCAGAAAAGAAGCACCAATATACAAGGCATCAAAGGATGTGATTGTGATGAGGAAAACATGTGCGTTCAGGGTAATAACACATGCTTTAGAATCTATGAAACCAAAAAAAAGAATAATAGTTTCTATCCCAATAATTACAATCAATACTAGTAACTTTAGTCGGTTTCGAAACTTTACAATTGGATAAAATTTTCCTTCAAACCGGCCATGTGGAAATTTAAAATATCATCCATATGTGCTTTTAGTCACATGACCTATCTAACACTATCAGTCATGTGACTCGTTTAAATGACTTAACGGATCATGCGATGTGACAAAAATGACACAAGGACAATCATTTGAATGGTTACGTTATAAGCCAAAAGAAGATTCCTGCAACCTGTTTGGAGGAAAACTTTTGTCCTGTGCAATTTAGCAATTCACATTTTTGCAGCCCCGAATTTAAGCACCAAAGACGACGCCACAAGGCAAGCAAAAGAAAATGCCATAGGAAAGAGCCCTTCTTTCTCATGCATCCAACACAATTGAGCTAAGACTTAATTGGCTCAAGCCCTTGCAAACCATTTATCTACAAATGCTCAAACTAATTTTACAAAAACAGATTTTTTTGAGAAACTCAATATATGTATTCTTTTTTTTGAGAGCAAACACAATTTCATTCAAATAGAAACAGAAAGAGAATCCAAGTACAAAGCCTCTAAGGCCGGTGGTGGTGACATACTAACCAAACATTAACAAAAATAAAGGAACAATTGCCCTCCTCGTTAGCTTATAACCACTGTTTTGACTTCTTGATCAAATAATAAAAGAACATAATTCCAAAAAGCTTTTTTGAAAAATAATTATAATAAAAGACCCAAAATTTTAATAACTGAAAAAAAAAAAATGATCAGATCGGGGAATTAGGCATGAAGCCCATCAAACCATATAAAACAATCTACAAACATCAAGAGAAAAAAGAAAAAGAAAAAAAGAGGAGGACCTGAGGGAAAGTAGAGCTCTGGGCCCAAACGCTGCCGTCGTGGCCGATGATGGCTGCGGCGGCGAGGTGATTGCCTTCGATTTCGCACATGAGATGATCATCGACGTAGGTTTGCCACGACATCTTCTTCTTCTTCTTCTACTTTGTACGTCTGAGATTGTTTTTCTTATCTCTGTTGCTTTGGAGATTTTTTATGTTGTTGTAGTTTGTGAGTTTGTCTTTAAATTTCGGTGGGTTTTGTTGTCTGCTGAGGAATCTACTGTAATAATAATAATAATAATAATAAGCTTTTAGGCAAAATCTGTGTGGTCTTCTGTAGTCTAGCACTAGTAGTAAAGCAGTAGCGTTGAAACCACGGTGATTTTTGTTTCTAAAATAATGATAATTTTTTAAATTTATTGAGTAAGATTTAGGTACAGTATTTAGATATTATTACATAAATTTATTTTTTAAAATTCTGTCATATAGATTTTTCTTTTAGGGTGAAAGTGTATTTTTTAGTTAAACAGCAACATAGCTGAATCTTAAGAAAAGAACATAGAGAACTGCACTTAAGGTGTTGTAACTAAGTTTTTGTTGGGGATATTACACAACGTAATAATGGAAGAACAAGATTAACATAAAATACAAGTAGAAAAGAGAAAAATTAGAGGTACTATATTGTTTTCCTTAAACAATATTTTCCCCCCATACTTTTGTTGCTAAAAAGTTATCACAAATTTGTCTCCAGGATACAACCAAGATGTTGGGTTCTACAAATAGCAATTATGGAGAATGACCACATGATTTCTTATGTTTTTTGTGTGTTTTTTTCAAGTGAACATAAGCCTCTATTTATACCCATAGAGTCATGTTTCATGAAAAGACACGTATAGAGAGTTAGTTATTTTTTAAATGAACATAAACCTCTATTCATGAAAAGGCACATATGTTTCATGAAAAGATAAGTATAGAGAGTTAATTATTTTTCAAGTGAACATAAACCTCTATTCATGAAAAGGCACGTATCTTTTATGAAAATGCATGTATGGAGAGTTAGTTGTTTTTTCATAAAACGGTTAACAAAGATTGAAACCTCTTCAACCTTTCTGAACAGTCACCAGAAAATTCTACAGAAAATTCTAGAAAAGTTCAGAAAATTCAGATTTTGGAATTTTCACTTTATGAAATCATATTCTCCAAACTCAAATATCATTATTACAACCTATCTTTGTATATACCTATATATACAACAATCCCTCACTAGGTTGTAATAATATATGTCTCATTTGATTGATATCCTATCATGCATAATGGAAGGTGTCTTTCAACTTAAACCTCCCTTTATTGTAATTGCTCAAGAAATCAACAGAGTTAATGGTGGCTTGGTGCTTAAACCAAAACTCTTATGTGTTGAAATCGGAAACAACACATACATGAGAATATCCACAACACATTTAGGAATCCAAGTTGTTAGCACTATTATGGTTTTGTGTTCTTCCCGGTTTAGTGAACATTTATAAGAATAAACCCTTTTACTCTTGCTAGAAGCGGCACCACTCCTATGTTCACAAAGGTGAAGTTCCTTCTTATGTCTCTGTTACACAGACATTTATAATTTATGAACTTCATTAAGAGTTAAAAACTCATCCTCAATTTCATCGTAACAATCTGCACTAATCCATCCTGAATGAAACACAAATTTAGTGCTCTAACCACGTATCAATAGCTTGTTGTTACCCTTTAAACCTCTTAGATTTAATCAGTTCGAGGTTGGGTTCCCACTATTGGTGATTCTCTTAAAATAAGGATTTTAGTTTCATTCCAATGGATGTTAACCTTACCAAGTCTTGAGACACACTTTGGTAAAGGAACTATTTTATATATAGAATTACGTAGGCAATGAACTAGTCCAACCACACTTGACTTGCCTTACGTATTCTTGTCAATTTTAAGTCTAAGTTCACATTGTATACAACTCATGTATACTATACGCATTGTGGTTTCACAATTACAGTACGAGGAATGGCTTACTATGGTCGTGGCCATGACACTTTATTAAAACTTTAGCCATTTTCTTCCTTGCCCGTTACCATTATTATCAGTGCTCTCAATTTAATTCTATGATAGAGTAAGATATACACCTTATTTCTTTAATGCTTACACATAGCACCCCTACATTTAGTGATTATCTAATTAGACATAGATATTATCACTCACTTCAATAATAGAATTAAACTTGAATATTCCATAGAATAGATATTCATCACAATTAAGTACTTTTTAGTGATCAACCTCAAGTTTTAGAAATTTTGAAAGTCTATATACAGTGAAGGCAATGTGTAATTTAGTTCCATACATGATACGCAACATGTACTTAATTCACTAGCAAACTCAAGCTATGCATCTACCCTTCCCGTAATTTCTTTATTTATTATTGGAATCAGAGTATCTTTGCCTCTTTAAAAATAAGGGAAATTACACTTTACCTACCTATGGTTTTCTCAAAAAACACTTTACCCATCTGTGGTTTAAAAAATGACACTTTGCCTACCTGTGGTCTAATTTGTTAACCAAACGTTTACCCACCTCTGTCCTACCGTTACTCTTACACTATTCCACTCAAAAAAACAATAACAATTGAATCAAAACACTTTTCTGAGAAAGAAAAAAAAAAGCTTCCTTTTACCCGTACACCCCTGTTCGAGATTGTGATCCACTCCATCAAGATCAACCTGTGAAACTCTCAGCATCAAGAGAAGAAGGCAGTCCTATCAAAACCCATGTGAAGGATATTGAAGATTTTCTCTCTTGATTTAAACAACAGGTACGCTTTTGATAGTTAGGGTTCTTGATTTCTTTTTCAAAAATTGCTGGTAGATTTTTTTTATTATTCATTGTTGGTAGGTTACTTGATAGATTGCTGTAGATTACTTGATTTCTTGGTTCCTATTGCACCACATAAACCAAACATTCATAAGCTCCTTCATATTTGTCTTGTTAATTAGTCAAAGACTAATTATTGAATTGCTTTCTCATAAGGCTCTTGCATTTTGCTTTCTCATAAGGCTCTTGCATTGGTCTATTTGCAGTTGTTGTCATCTTCTGAGAGCAAATTTGGAAGGACTGAATTGGGTAACATTATATTTACTAAAATTAACCTGGTAAGTCAAGTCTATGATTTCCTTGCTGGTTTTGTTATCAGTATTTATTTTCTTCATTTTACATATCAGATCAGTGGAATGGAACAGACCAGCTTTTTATTTTAGCAATCTTCAAAGGTAGTCCTGAATCTACTTATATGAAGTAATGAGATAGGAAGCTTCTAAATGATTTCAGTGATAGGTCATAAAAAGTTTTGATGCATGGTCAGAACAATATCCTAATGTTTTTGCCTTTTGTTAATCTAAATTTAGAAGGTAACTAGTGCATTATAATGCATCTTTTGCAATGTTGCTATGGCAATATCAAGTTTTATGCCTCTATGTGGATGCCCTTGTGAAAGGGGCTTTTGTTGTTACCCCATCATTTAAATCTAAAGATGCATATTCTAATGGGATTTTTTTTTTCCAAATTGCAGTAATTTCAGTGAAGGTTTCTTGAGCAACTTATGTAATGTATTCATCAAGTGGCACTTATTCTACAACAACTCATTTTTACCAATGCTTCAAAGGGAAAAGTCAGCTAGGCAAATGGAAGAAAAAACTACTAAGAGGGAAATAAAAGCTTGTGAACAATATGTAGAAGCTAGGGAGAAAGCAATGAAGGCAAGAGATAGTGAGAGATTGTGCAAGCTTGCACTAGTGGTGTCATGGGGATTTTTTGTGTTTGTAATGTTGGTTTTTTGTTTTGCTTTACGTCAACAAAACAGAATTTAAGAGATTTAGGTCTAGCATGATGGTTATGTGTTTGTTTTGTTGAGGTTGGCTGGATCAGTGTGTAAGTTGTATTGTTTTGTAGGTTGAATGCTCAAATGGTCATTTTGGTTGTTGTAATATAACAACTTTGGTAATAGAATCACCTGATTTGATTGTTGGCAATAAATTGATGGTATTTGTAAATTGATGGCACTCAACTATCATAACCAAACATTTTGGAATGTTCATAACAGTACAATATTGACACTTCCAATATCAGCTAACAACAAAGCCACTCTGTCACTACCTGGCATATTGCCAAAACTTGATAAATGCAATATATGACCAAAATATAAGTGATTCTTCCATATCAGCTAACAACACAGTCACTCTGTGACTACTTGGCACATTGCCAAAACCTGATATATGCAATATATGGCTAAAATATTAATAATTCTTCCATAACAGCTAACAACACAACCAATCTGTCATTACCTAGCACATTGCCAAAAGCTAATATATTACCAAAATATTAATCATTCTATCATAAATGGCACATGCCAAAAAATAACACAACAATATATTGCCAAAATATTAAAACCTTTCCACCTTAATAACAAGATTACAACCAAAAGTAAAAATATTGTTTGACAAAGACAGAAACACATCTCCTAACCAAAACATAAAACATTAATTTGGGAATTGACCACTTAAACTACTAATTATACTAGGTATGTGGACCACAAAAAAAAAAAACAAAACATCTCATCTAGCTTCCTTCTAGTTTGTTGGTCATCATGTACTGCTCTTCCCACCAACCGGTTGAAACTTTGATGGTCTTGATGTTCTGCCCTTACCACCTACTACCTTGGATTTCGCAGCACTTGATATATTGTCCTTCCCTCTAGTACCCAGAGTAGTACCTCCACCATTTATTTGTCTAGCTACACCAGCAACAGCAGATGCACCAACCACACTAGTTACACCAGCAACACCACTTCTTGGCTACAAAATCATAATCATAGACAAGTTAATTGATAGTAAGGTAAAATGAAAAATTATATAAATAAAGCTACAATACCTGAGATGATGATGGTCTAGAATCCCATGTCTCTCTAGGTGCATGAAAGTTTGGTTGACTGGATGAAGAGTACCAATAGGCCCTAGAGGCAGCTTGTGGAGTTGAAGCTCTGTTAGCTGGTTGTGAGGATGAAGGCTGAGATCTAGAGGTGTTAGCAAAAGGTTGATATGCAGGTTGGGATGCAGGTTGAGGTCTTGCCTCAGTAACATTCTTCTTGTTCCTACTTGCAGAATTAACTCCTTGTGCATATATCACAGCAGTACAAGTTACAACATATGACAACAATAATGACAGCTTACAAACATATGAAGTAAGGAACGAAGTGACTAGGGTTGAACTCTAAATATACTTACAACTTTATCCTTTTGAAGCCTCTATCTCCTCTGCCATGTAGTCTCACCAGTAATGATAGTTTTGCAACCTCTTGAATTGTGCCCTTCTCTATGACACTTCCCACATTTGATAGTCTTGTTCATTCTAGATGCCCTTCTCTATAGATACCCACCTTCTCTAGGTTCTTAAAAATAGTAGTAATGCCATGTTTGCAAGGCAGTCCAGTTAAATCCCATATCCTACAGCTACATGTCCTATTTGTCAAATTAACCACATGCCTTTCACGGTCATTATCAACTTCATACATGAACCGACCAGATGGAGTAGCACAAAAAGGTACACTCTCTTGTTTCAACTTCTCTAACTTGTCTTGAATATTTGAACACACTTTCCCAACATACTTCTCTATACCTTTCCTCTTTTTATAGAGGTTGGTCATTAGCCTAACTTTAATCCACTCTAACATTGCTAAGATGGGCTTGTCCCTAGCCTTCAAAATCATGGAATTGAATGATTCACTAAGATTGTTGGCTAAACAATCACTTAATGCCCTGCAAGTAAAATGAGACTTAAACCATTGGGCAAGGTTGATGTCAGCAAGATACTCCCAAGCCTTAGGGTCTAGATCCTTTAATTCTTGCATTCTCTTCTCAAACTCCTTAATAGTTGTGGCTCCAGCACATCTCCATAATGCATCCTTCAACTCCAACCCCTTGTGGTCAACTTTGAAGTTATTGTAGATATGCTTCACACGGTACCTATGCTCCACAGTTGGAAACAACATCTCAATTGCAGGTATAAGTCCCTGTTTCACATAGAATTCAATAGAAAACAATATTAGTATGACATTGCTTTTACTATGACATTTTTGTTCCTAATAGAAAAGTGATTTGTATACCAGATAATATTCCTACAGTAAAATCATGGTCGGCAAAACCATTGGGTAAGGTTGGTCATTCCTACTTGCAGAATAATATAAGTACGGCAATGCATATTTTTTATTTGATAAGTTAAAAACAATATTAGTAATATGAATAATGAAAAACATGCATGTATTACTGAAGTGAACATACAAAGTTTATACCTTTTGCCTATCACTGATAAAGACAAAATTTAGTTCATCTGGATTCCCAATATCATCTGAAAATTGTTGAAGGAACCAAACCCAAGAGTCCTTGTTCTCTTGTTCAACCACAGTCAAGGAAACTGGAAAAATATTATCATTTCCATCCCTAGATGTGGTAGCTAGTATTTGCCCACCAAATCTTCCTTTTAGGTGGCACCCATCCAATCCTATGATTGGTTTACACCCTCCAAGAAACCAACCTTCTGTGCATTATACCTTTTATACATCCTCCTAAATTTTGGTTGGGAATTTTCATTCTCCATCTCAGTTTGCAAAATAACCCTACTTTCCACATCATTCAACCTTATCATCTCTGCATAGTCTCTTAGCTTCCCATATTGCAACTGCTCATCCCCAGTAATCAAATCAATGGCTTTCCTCTTAGACCTATACACTTGACTCACACTTATGTCAACCTTAAGTTTATCCTTCACATGGTGTTGCACACCCTCTACAATCCAATTAGGGTTCTTGCTAAAATCCTGCATGTACTTCTTAGCAATATATGCTGATGTTACTTGGCTGTTTTGGAGGGTTCTAGGGCAGGTGCACTCAGGTATCCATGTCTTTATTTGGAAGGTCAACTCCCCACTAACTTTAGATGCATAACACCTCCACCCACACTTGTTCTTGCAATAGACAAATATCTTCTCTTTCTCATTCAATTTGAACTAGATATCCATAGGTTTATGTATAGCATATTCCCTCAATGCCTCCCTAAACACCTTAGCATTAGGAAACTTCATTCCCTTACACAGCTTTGGTTTTTTCATTCCAGTTTGAACATTAAAAACCTTCTATATTGAACCAGCAGCTGGTTCATCATCATCAGACCCTACCAAACTTTCCATGTCATCCTTAACAGGTGGTTCAAGCCAATCATTTTCATCCACACCATTAATTTCCCTAGCATTAATGCTTTGTGAGGCCTCAATAGTTGCTGCATTACTCCTTTGTGGGGTTACAGTCTCCCTAAATACATCGTCATTAAAATCTAGCCCTTTTAGCCCTTCCTCCAACCAATCAAAGTCCACATTATCATTTTGCTCAGTTTCTAGCACTTCATCTCCTTCACCATCCACATTCACTTCTTCATTTTCATCCACTTCATTTTCAACAGTAGGTGGCTGCTCACCACCTTCCACATATAATGCCAACCTATCTATAGGCCATGCTATGTGAATTTCACACATATACAACACCTTAGCATCCCTAGTTATCATTCTTAAGCCTTCCTCTACATTACCTCCAGGAATTAGGTAATGATATGTACTTGTACGGGATGCACCGTACTTCTCACACAGTCCTTGTATTTTGAAAAAACTTAGACAATCAGGGTCAACATCTTCATATGCTATGTTGCCACCTATATATTCTAGGTTTGGGTTCCACACAAACTTGCCACCATAATTAATCTCAATAGTCAACTTCAAATTTGCCATCTGCATAAAAATAAATGCTTAAATAAAAATGTTATTTGACAAAAGAATAAAACACAAACATAGCAGAAACAGACAAAAGTGTTTGTTCTGTTTTTGGGAGACAACCACGTGAGAATGGACCACAAAGTCCACATTTACACATTTTTTTCTCGATACAAAAAGATTCCTAGGGTCCACACAGAACACAACACAGCAAAGGACCAAACCACTAGCAACTTTTAGCTCATTAAACAATATATAAATTTCAATAGTTGAAATTTTCTACAGGTTCCTAACAGAATATGCATATTAAAAAAAAAAAAAATCTTTGTTTTGTATTTGGGAGGCAACCACATGGAAATGGACCAATGTCTTTTTTTATTATTATATAAATTGGAAAATTCTACAAGAAAACATCTGCAAATAGACCAGTGCAAGAGCCTTATGAGAAAGCAATTCAGTAATTGGTCTTTGACTTATTAACAAGAAAAATATGAAGGAGCTTATGAATGTTTGGTTTACGTGGTGCAATAGGAACCAAGAAATCAAGTAATCTACTAGTAATCTATCAAGTAACCTACTAGCAATGAATAAAAAAAAAAAAATCTACCAGCAATTTTTGAAAAAGAAATTAAGAACCCTAACTATCAAAATCATACCAGTTGTTTAAATCAAGAGAGAAAATCTTCAATATCCTTCACATGGGTTTTGATAGGACTGCCTTCTTCTCTTGATGCTGAGAGTTTCATGGGTTGATCTTGATGGAGTGGATCACAATCTTGAACAGGGGTGTCCGGGCAAAAGGAAGCTTTTTTTTTTTTTTTTTTCCTCAGGAAAGTTTTTTGATTCAATTGCTATTGTTTTTTTTGGGTGGAATAGTGTTAGAGTAATGGCAAGACAGAGGTGGGTAAACATTTGGTTAACAGATTAGACCACAGGTAGGCAAAGTGTCATTTTTTAAACCACAAGTGGGTAAAATGTTTTTTGAGAAAACCACAGGTGGGTAAAGTGTAATTTCCCCTTAAAAATATTAAAATTTAAGAAGCAAGTTCTCAACACTAATCTCAACACAATGAGATTACTCAAATCTCAACAAAATGAGATATCATAAATCTCAAAATGAGAATAATATAGTGCTCATCTCCACTATATTTCTTTACTTGATTCCCATTCATAAAAGACTTTCATTTAATTAATTAAGGAAGTACAAACCCATAGGTCTTTCAAGAAAACTTCCTTACCAAGATCACTTTTTAAGAAAGTCCCTTCACATCTATATGATGCATACTCAAATTATATGTGGAGACACAATCCAATATTTCATTATTAATCCTTGAATGTTCAATTAATGAACTCACTTGTACTCTCTTTATTTCACGAAGACGTACTTTCAAAATAGGATCACAAAATGTGCTTGTTTAAACTTGAGACATCTACCACACATAGCAGAATTTAATCACAATGAATTTAACATCCCTCAATATTAATTCTCAATACCTTTATCAAGCATATCTTTGATGCACATTAGCATTCTTATGAGTCCATGACCATGACTCGTTTAAGGGTTATACCCCACACTTTCTTGGATGTTATAATTCTACAAACTGAGTTTTTAAACCCCATAATTTGGGTTCTCAACCATTCCAAAATTCACATATATAAACATTATAATTACATATATCAAAATGTAATAATAGAATATAGTGAATTTCTTTAAAATTATATGAATGATTTTAAAGATATCAAACTAATAACACAAATAGTTACTAGTGTATAGATATCAAAAATCTATCTTTTTCCCTTTATTTCAAACCTTTTACTATTAACCTTAGACCAAAAGATTTTATATCTTATTCTAATACCCACTCATTATTAATAGCTTTTACAATAGAAAGCTACATCTTTTTAGAAGCACAAATCTTTCTCAAACTTTAAGATCACTTCCCTCAAAGAATACCATGGGTATTTAATTGGACTACACTTTTATTACCTTTAACAAGGTAAACAAGAGCTTCACATGAAATAAAATTTGGATTAAAATCCCTTTTATTTCTTACACTTTGACTCCACCTATGTTCACATTAAGTGGTATTTAAATTTTCAATACCACTTAATGTGATATTTAACATTGGAGTCATTTACTCGTGTTTAAGTAGGTATTGGGATATCCTTGAAATCATCTTTGAATTTAAACTCAATAAATTCAATATCCTTTGATTTCGCTTTTATATTAGACATTAAGTCTAATAAACTACATACCCTCGAATTTACTTAAAACCTACATATACACTTTATATAGCTCTTTGACTAATTAGTCCTCTTTGGTCTATCATTTACAAAAGGTTAAACCCCCCTACATTTCAAAATGCTAAGCATTTGGTCACTTTCTCATTTCATAACACATATGAAATACATTTGAGATGAAACTCTATTATGCATATAACATACACTAAGCAAAGTTTCTTCCCATTGATCAGATAGGAACTTAGCTGATTGCACTCAAGTTTATGGCATTCACCATATCAAATAGAGTTCTCTCTTTTGACCAAACAATTTTATTAGGGTATATAAGAGATTGCACTTTGCTGTATTATGACATGTTCCTCACAAATAATAATATATATTTAGAAATATTCGTCATTTCAAGTTAATACACCATTCAATTCAAATCATCATGCTTATATAAATTATATCATGCTTTGACCTAAATTTCAAGAATTTGAAATTTAAAAGTCTCAATCTATCATGCCACAAATAAAGAATCAGCAATATAAGCACAACCAAAACATATTGATAAATAACACTCAGATAATAGCATATCCATTGCCTACTAATATCCCATTCTTGGACAAGACCATTCTTAAATAACAAATTGGCTGTTCTTGATATTAGGCACACGAAAATATAGTATTGGTCAAGAGAGCTTCTTGCCAAAACTCAATTTCACTTGAACAATGCACGTTCCATGAACTTTTGCCTTATTGTGGATGTCCACAAGCACCTTTAGTTCTATGGAAGACTCCTCATAAGTCTTGAATTGTGCCTTATAGATGCACACATGCAACATTGCACCTAAATCAAAACACCAATCAGAAGGATTTGTAATTACAACCATATGAAATATAGTGATCTTTATTACATACATCACTTGCCATAGCAATAATGTCCTTAATGACAATTGCTTCATTGGCATTTCCATCTTCATCCTTCTTATTCTTTAAGAACTTACATTCTCAAATGTAATGGTCTTTTTTTCCACAAAGGAAACATGACATTCTAATTGTCATTGTTGGGATCCTTAGAGTTGTTCTTCTAAAATGATTCACACTCTTATTCACATTCAAATGTTTATTGTTCTTACTAGAACTTCCAATTTTAACATTGTTCACATTCACTTTAGAATTGGTGTTAGATACACCTCTAATCGGATTTTCCTCTTCAATTCAGTGATGATCTTCTGACATGTTCCTTAATGTCTTCACATAGTTTAGAAAATCACTTAGGAAATATTCATATACTCTATCACTTTAAGAGTTTAAATTCCCATCCTTTAAATTTTCTACTTCACTTTATAACATTTAAACATGTTAAAATTTCATTCTTATATCTCAATTCAAATAAATTCGCAACACATGCAAATATTCTAACAAAGAAACTCATCAATCAATTTGAAATTCAAATTGCCCATGAACAAGAAATTCGTACCTTCAATGTTCAAACTATGAACATGGCTTTTAATGCATTCACAATGTGAAAGAATCATCATCTTGTCTTGCCAACAAAGAAACTTGTTTCTTCAAGCCTTATTCCATTGAATCTTCTTGTTCCATTGAATCTTCTTTATGATCGATTCATCATTTGAACAACTCTTCAAATCCAAGCCAATTACTCTTTCTACTATGTAAAATTGGTTCCATCAAAATTATCCAATTTCACCAAACCATGGTTCAATATCTTTAAAGTTGTACCATCATTTACTCCTTATCTTGT